>NW_023996033.1:0-17500 GCF_015586225.1 Lucilia sericata | reverse complement strand
TATAGGTGAGGGTTCCGACTCTGAATCCTCAGATGATAATAATAATAATACCATTATAGCAAATCCCAAAAAGGATGAAGTAGAGCAAATGGTGAAAGAGGTGAGTGATAGCATAGCTAAACTACCTATTACTAAGAAAAGACTTTCTGGAGCACAGAGGAGGAAGTTGAAAAAGATGCTTCAGGAAATCATAGTTAGTCAATCCCACGACACTCCAAAGGAATCGGACTCTCTCACAAGATCTGAGGCAAAAAGGATCAGGTCACCCGAGGAGTTGACAACTGAGAATAAGCCTAAGAAGAAAAAGAGCTCCCCGTCTTCTAATACACAGTCGAAGCCAAGCCATACTTCACTCAAAGGAATCTCAAGTGAGAATCCTGCGAGTAAGGGTGACAACGCCAAGCCAGATATTCCGAAGACGAACACGTCGGCGAAATCAACCTCGAAGGTAAGGGAATCTCAAAAGAAGCCCCGAAAAACGAGGAAGGAGAAGCTAGACGGAGGAAAAGGTAAAGAGCCGCCATCTTACGCCAAAGTTGCCAGAAGTAGGCACCGGGACGATCTCTGCTATGCAGTTTACGATGCCGGTAATCCGACAGGCAAAATTCCAATAGACCAACAGAGTAAAATAGAAGACCTGGTCAACAATAAGATAGTGGACCATGCAATAGCTTCAAAGGGCAAACAACCAATAGAGAGCGAGAGCTGCGAGTTCAGCATGGGCGTGATGTTGATGAGGTTGGCATCTCACCAATGTGTTAGCACCCTAAAGAACTTGGTGGAAAGTATCCCTCCTCCCTGGGACGGCGCTAGGCTGGGACTGGCAAAGAAGAGCGAGCTTCCGGTGCTCCTAAAGTCCACTGTCTACATAAAAGGATGGGGCAGTAAACTGGCTAATGAACGTATACTGGAAATTCTTGGAGGTCAAAATGCTGAGCTGGCCGTGGAAAAATGGGATGTCTTTTACAGGAAAGAAGAACCTGAGGGAACTTTATTTGTAATAGGTATCGACCAGAAATCCATGGCTAGTCTTGCCAAGAATAAAGGTAGGGCTTACTTCGCCTCTAAATCTGTCATATTCAAAATTGGGAAGGTGCCGATTGGAAGGGCTGTTACAACAAGCCTCGAAAAGGACACTAAAAAACCTAAGACCACAGTATCCACTACTGATAACGTTGAGGAGTCAAATCCTAAAATCGAGGAATTTACCATTAACTCGCCAGAAGAAAGTGTAGTTGCCCTTTCCAAAATTGGGAAGGCGCCGATTGAAAGGGCTGTCAAAACCGGCCCCGACAAGGACACTAAAACACCTAAGACAGTACCCAAAGCATCATTAGCAAGTACTAGCAATGTTGAGGAGTCAAATCCTAAAAGCGAGGAGGAAATCACTCACCCGCCAGAAGACAGAACAGCAATGCTCTCCAGAATTGGGAATGTGTCTATTAAAAATACTGCTATTCCTATGCCTGATAAGGACACCGCAGTGCCATCAACAGTACTCACTGCATTAATAGCCACTTCAGGCTATCCGGAGGAGTCAAATCCAAAGAGCGAGGAGGTGACCACCAACTCGCTGGAAGACAGTTTAATGGATGACCATGATTGAGGTTATCCAAATAAACCTCCATCGGAGCGAGACAGCTACCAACGCTCTGATGGCTAAAATCAACACAGGTAAAATACATATAGCTTTAATCCAGGAACCTTGGACGATTCGCAACAAGGTTTCTGGATTAAATCACGTAAATTTCCAACTTTTCTACGCTGATACAGGATCTCGCCCGAGAACATGTATCTTATGTCACAAGAACTTATGTTTTCTCCTCTCAACAGGATTATCAACATCGGATGCAACGGTGCTGAAGCAAGGTCGAGGCAACATATACCTTGCATCTATTTACCTGCCTTTCGATTCTCCGACCCTACCACCAACGTCGGATCTGATGAAACTGGTTGAAGAGGCACAAAGGAAAAATAAGAAAATTGTAATAGGTTGTGATGCCAACTCGCATCATGTAGCTTGGGGTAGTACAAACACCAATCGCAGGGGACAAGCCCTCATGGATTTCTTTAATACTAAAGACTTGATAACATTGAACTTAGGTAATAAAGCTACCTTCGTCAATAGAATCAGAGAAGAAGTATTAGATATAACTATATGTTCAGAAGAGCTTATAAACGAAATTCAGGATTGGAGAGTTTCGGACGAGCACTCCTTTTCTGATCATCGGTACATAAGATTCAAAATACTAAGGCCACCACCAAAGCCGATAAAGTTTCGGAATAAGTCTAAAACTAATTGGACAATGTTCGGGGCCTTACTAAAGAACCGTTTAGGTCAGGACACTTTTCAATGTCGAAATAAAGAGGATATAGATGCCAAAGTGGAAACGTTCACAAGTGCCCTGGTTGAATCGTTCGAGGACAGCTGCCCTCTGCGAGAGCGGAGATCTGCCCAGGAAAAACCCTGGGTAACTGGGGAGATCCGGAACCTTGGGAAGACTCTTCGCAAACTATTTAACCGGGCACGGCGTAAAAAGACCGCAGTATACTGGGATGAGTATCGTAATAAACTTGGTGAATATAAGAAAATCGTTCGAAGAGCCAAACGAGACTCCTGGAAACTTTTCTGTGAACAGGTAGATAGCGTAAATGAGGTATCGAAGATAAAAAAATTCCTATCCAAAACTCATGTCCAACCGGAATCTATGATCGATGACACGGGCAGGAGGCTTGAGGATATGGAGGAGACAATGAAACTCCTAATGGATTCTCATTTCCCACCCGGTATATCGAATAACATAGATGAACCGATATTGGAGGAAGGGGAGGGTAACACGGAAATAGTTATTACAACTGACATGGTTAAAGGGGCAATCAAGAGCTTTGCTCCCTATAAAGCTGCAGGGCCGGATGGAATTTTCCCGGCACTTTTGCAGATGGAGGCGGGACTGGTTTCCGTACATCTGTCACAGATATTCACTGCATGCTTAAAATTGGCATATACCCCAGTTAAATGGCAGGATGCAAGGGTAATATTTATACCCAAACCAGGGAAACCTAGCTATGCGACACCTAAGTCCTATCGACCGATAAGTCTTACGTCCTTCCTACTTAAAACCTTGGAACGGATAGTCGATAGCATGGTTAAAAGCAGCATACCATACAATGACCTTAAATATAAGCAGCATGCTTATGTAAAGGGACGATCGGTGGAGACCGCTTTAAATGAAGTTGTCCACTACATAAGTGAATCTTTCGATAGCAAACTGTATACACTGGCAGTATGCATTGACATCGAAGGCGCTTTCAATAACGTGCACACTGATACCCTTATCCAATCCCTAGACCAGTTTTATGTTGACCGGGTGCTCCGTAACTGGATCAACTACATGCTAAGGAACAGATGGATAAGCTGCGAGATGTACGATATAACTATCAGGAAAAAGGTATTTCGCGGTATACCACAGGGTGGCATTTTGTCACCTTTACTCTGGGTCACCACGATTAATAGCCTCCTAAGGACCCTAACCGAGAAAGGACTTAGACCTGTCTGCTATGCAGACGATGTCGTAATACTTTTAAAGGGAAAGGATCCAAATTACTTGTGTAGAAGAGCTGAGGAGGCTCTGAATACGGCCTTGAGCTGGGCTCAACCGAGAGGCCTCAATGTTAACCCGGCGAAGACGGAAATCTGTCTTTTCACAAGAAAGACAAAAATTTCTACATATACTGAACCTTGCTTCTTGGGCAAGAAGATACCGGTGACAGACAAAGTTAAGTACTTAGGTGTAATACTTGACCGGAAATTAAAATGGAGACACCACATAGAGGATAGGATCAACAAGGCACATCGGTGCTGGGCGATATGTAGGAGAACCATAGGCATGAAATGGGGTCTTAGTCCTACTATGACAAATTGGCTTTATAAAAGTGTAATTAGACCAATTCTAGCTTATGCTTCAATAATCTGGTGGACTGCTTTGGACAAAAAGTGTAATATCAAACTACTACAGGGAGTTCAGCGTACATGCTGCTTGGGTATAAGTGGTGCCATGTGTACTACTTCAACCAAGGCTCTGGAAACGTTGCTAGATATTCCACCCATTGAAACATATATAAGATATGAGGCGGCGCTTACAGCCGAACGGCTCTTTACTTTAGGCGAACTGGCCAAAAACGGTTATAGGACACGTCATCAATGTATACTGGACACATTGGAAGGTTATACACATTCATCGGACGTGCCTGATCGCATACCAGACACTGAATATGTCGGAAACTTTGAAACGCTAATCCCAGATAGAATGTCTTGGTCAAGCGGAACATTAGAGCAAATACCAGTAGGAATCCGTTGCTACACGGATGGCTCTAAATTAGGGGACAAAGTGGGTCTGGGGTTCTATATTGAAGACCCAGAAACAGAAATATACCACCGTTTACCTAATCATAACACAAGCTTCCAGGCAGAAGTACGAGCAATAACGGAATGTGTAAATTGGATTAGAATAAATATGGCGCCCACAGGGCTTAATATATTTACCGACAGCCAGAAGGCAATTTGTGCGATATCAGGTGATAGAATTAAATCTAAGACCGTATTGGATTGTAAGAAAGCTTTAACTGAATACTCTCCCAGAGGTAAGGTTCACATCATATGGGTACCAGGCCACTCGGGAGTAGCCGGCAACGAAAGGGCGAATGTAATAGCTTTAAAGGGAAGGGAGCTCGATGTAGTTAACCTGACAAACGCAAAACCATTCGACGCAACAAAAGCTGAATTAAAAATATGGATGAGAGAATCCCATAAGGCCTCTTGGAATAATGAAACGGTGGGTAGAACCACAAAGATTCTATGGGGTGACCCTGATGAGAGCAAGACGAGAAATCTTCTCAAAATGAGCAAGTCTGAGGTTAGTATGATGGTACGTATTCTCAGTGGACACACAGGATTACGAGCACATCTATACAAAATTGGACGTGCGAATTCAGACGAATGTAGAGCATGTGGAGAGGACAGTGAAACTCTGGAGCACTTTCTTTGCCATTGTCAGGCATTCGTCGAAGTTAGATCCAAGTATCTTGGAAGTGATGTTATTCCAGAAATAACATTCTTAACCAACACCGATTGGAAGATTCTTAGGAATTACGTCCAGGAAACTGAGTTTCTGAACATGGAAAAATAATACATTCAGTGAACAATTTTTTTTTTTTTTTTTTTTTTTTTTTTTTTTTTTTTTCTTGAATTGGAGCGCACAACAGGCCCGATAGTGGCCTAGGTGTATTTCTTCGGATTTGATGTAGTATACATCCTCCTATCAACCTACCTACCTACCTACCTAGGATATTTTTCCAATTTTCCCAAAGTGAAATATTGCCAAATAACCAGCATTTGTTTTGAATTTTTTGATTTTTTAGGATATTTGCCTGATTTTGTCAACGATTTTATCTAGAAGTCAACCGAATGGTGAAATATTTCACAAAATATTGCAATTTACGAAACAGCTGAATTTCTTGAAACAAAGATTTCATGAAAACTCTACAGTAGTCTTCTTGAGATCTTTGATTTTTTAGTATAATTTTCTAATTTTCCCAAAGAGAAAAATTATTATCTTCTCAAAACCTCTAGAATACGACGAAAAATTGTGTATTTGCTTAAGAAAATACACAAAATGTCCTACATTATTTTATTTCTTGAGAACATTTTTTTTTTTGAAATTTTAGATATTTTAGGATATTTTTCCAATTTCCCCAAAGTGAAATAATGCCAAATAACCAGAGGTTTTGTGATAACTTTGATTTCTTATGGCATTTTTTATGAAAACTTTTCAGTAATCTTATGAGGTTTTTGGACATTTTTCGGCTTTGTGAAATCTTTGATCTTTTAGTATATATATATATATATATATATATATATATATATATATATATATATATATATATATATATATATATATATATATATATATATATATAAATGTAACGAACTTCCGGTTGTCCGGATTGGAAGCTGGGGTATACTCAGCCACTCCAGGTCCTCTTTTATTTTAAAAGATTAAGTCCGGTTTGTTCTTTGATTATTATTATTATTTTTCTTTATTATTCTTTTCGTTTTATTTATATTGGTTTAATGTTTACAAAAAAAAATAATTCTTATGTTCTCTACGAGACAGTGGCCAACTTTCACCTCTAACTCCTGTCTACCAATATCGAATGTAATCCGCTATTGGTTAATAAAATCTCTTTTGGATGTAAATCCAAATTCCCTAAATTCCTAGATGTTATCCAGGAATTTCCTCATGCGCTTCTGAACAATCCTACCTCTAACTCCTGTATAACAAATCGAATGGGATTCGTTTGGTAGTGTAATTCTGTTTGGATGTAATCCAAATACCTAAACTTCTTGGATGTAAATCCAAATTCCCTAAATTCCTAGATGTTATCCAGGAATTTCCTCATGCGCTTCTGAACAATCCTACCTCTAACTCCTGTATACCAAATCGAATGGGATTCGTTTGGTTGTGTAATTCTGTTTGGATGTAATCCAAACACCTAAACTTCTTGGATGTAAATCCAAATTCCCTAAAAGTATTCTCCTCACTTTGTTTTATTGGATGTAATCCAACAGAATCTGTTTCCCTATGTGTTTTTAGTGGCCTCCGGTAGGTTAGTGGTTAGTATTCTAGTCTGGTAGACCGGAGGTGGTGGGTTCGATTCCCACCTAAGGCACTGGTTAAGGAGCGCACAACAGGCCCGATAGAGGCCTAGGTGTATTTCTTCGGATTTGATGTATATACATCCTCCTTTCAAACTAACTAACTAACTAGTATATTTTTTCAAATTTTCCAAAAGTGAAATATATATTCTCAAAATCTCTAGAATATAACGAAAAATTATGAATTTGCTTAAGAAAATACGCAAAAAGAACTACACTCTTTTATTTCTTGAGAACGGTTTTTGAAATCTTTGATCATTTAGGATATTTTTCCAATTTTCCCAAAGTTATGTTATAACTTTGATTCCTTAGGACATTTTCATGAAAACTTTACAGTAATCTTTTGAGGTTCTGTGAAAACTTTGATTTTTAGAACATTTCACAAAATCTTGAAACTTATTAATCAATTGGTTTTCTATAAACCGTTCCCAATTAGTTAAAAATAAGAAAATACCCTACACGGTTGACTTGTTTGAGAAACGTTTTGTGAAATCTTTGATTTTTTAGGATATTTGTCTGATTTTGTCAACGATTTTATCTAGAAGTCAACCGAATGGTGAAATATTTCACAAAATATTGCAATTTACGAAACAGCTCTTCAGTAACCTTTTTTGAGGTTTTATGAAAACTTTGATTTTTAAAATCTTAAAATTTACTAAACATTTCATTTTCTAAAAAGAGTTTTCCATGATTTCTTTGAGAAAGGTTTTGTGAAATTTTGAATTTTTAGGATATTTGTCTGATTTTGTCAACGATTTTATCTAGAAGTCAACCGAATGGTGAAATATTTCACAAAATATTGAAATTTGAGAACAGCTGAATTTCGTGAAACAAAGATTTCATGAAAACTCAACAGTAATCCTAGAAACGATTTTCCAATTAGTTAAAAATTTTAAGAATAAGAAATTTCACAAAATGCCCTACACGTTTGACTTGTTTGAGAAAGGTTTTGTGTATTCTTTGATTTTTTAGGATATTTGTCTGATTTTGTCATCGATTTTATCTAGAGTCAACCGAATGTTGAAATATTTCACAAAATATTGCAATTTACGATACAGCTGATTTATTTGAAACAAAGATTTCATGAACTAATAGTAATATTCTTGAGGTTTTGTGAATACTTTGATTTTATGACATTTTTTCGGTTTTGTGAAATCTTTGATTTTTAGGATATTTTCAAAAGTTTTTTGATAACTTGCAAATATTGCGAAATATACAGCATCTTTGTAATAACATTGATTTCTTGGGACATTTTTCATGTAAACTTTACAGTAATGTTTTGAGGTTTTGTGAAAACTTTGATTTTTAGGACATTTTCCCCTTTTCCCAACGAAATGAAATATTTCACAAAATCTTGAAATTTACTAAACATTTGCTTTTCTAGATACGATTTTCCAATTAGTTAAAAAATTTTAAAAAATAAGAAATTTCACAAAATGCCTTTACCTGTTTGAGAAAGGTTTTGTGAATTTTTTGATTTTTTAGGATATTTGCCTGATTTTGTCAACGATTTTATCTAGAAGTCAACCGAATGGTGAAATATTTCAAAAATATTGCAATTTACTAAACAGCTGAATTTCTTGAAACAAAGATTTCATGAAAACTCTACAGTAGTCTTCTTGAGATCTTTGATTTTTTAGTATAATTTTATAATTTTCCCAAAGAGAAAAATTATTATCTTCTCAAAACCTCTAGAATACGACGAAAAATTGTGTATTTGCTTAAGAAAATACACAAAATGTCCTACATTATTTTATTTCTTGAGAACAGTTTTTTTTGAAATTTTAGATATTTGATTTCTTATGGCATTTTTTATGAAAACTTTTCAGTAATCTTTTGAGGTTTTGTGAAAACTTTGGTTTTTGGACATTTTTCGGCTTTGTGAAATCTTTGATCTTTTAGTATCCTTTTTTCAAATTTTCCAAAAGTGAAATAGTACTATATTCTCAAAATCTCTAGAATATAACGAAAAATTATGAATTTGCTTAAGAAAATACGCAAAAAGAACTACACTCTTTTATTTCTTGAGAACGGTTTTTTGAAATCTTTGATCATTTAGGATATTTTTCCAATTTTCCCAAAGTTTTGTTATAACTTTGATTCCTTAGGACATTTTCATGAAAACTTTACAGTAATCTTTTGAGGTTTTGTGAAAACTTTGATTTTTAGAACATTTCACAAAATCTTGAAATTTACTAATCAATTGGTTTTCTAGTAACCGTTCCCAATTAGTTAAAAATAAGAAAATACCCTATACGGTTGACTTGTTTGAGAAACGTTTTGTGAAATCTTTGATTTTTTAGGATATTTGTCTGATTTTGTCAACGATTTTATCTAGAAGTCAACCGAATGGTGAAATATTTCACAAAATATTGCAATTTACGAAACAGCTCTTCAGTAACCTTTTTTGAGGTTTTATGAAAACTTTGATTTTTAAAATCTTAAAATTTACTAACATTTCATTTTCTAAAAAAGAGTTTTCCATGATTTCTTTGAGAAAGGTTTTGTGAAATTTTTGAATTTTTAGGATATTTGTCTGATTTTGTCAACGATTTTATCTAGAATTCAACCGAATGGTGAAATATTTCACAAAATATTGAAATTTGAGAACAGCTGAATTTCGTGAAACAAAGATTTCCTGAAGACTCTACAGTAGTCTTCTTGAGATCTTTGATTTTTTAGTATAATTTTCTAATTTTTCCCAAAGAGAAAAATTATTATCTTCTCTGCTTAAGAAAATACACAAAATGTCCTACATTATTTTATTTCTTGAGAACAGTTTTTTTTTTTGAAATTTTAGATATTTTTCCAATTTTCCCAAAGTGAAATATTGCCAAATAACCAGAGGCTTTGTGAAATATTTGATCTTTTAGTATATTTTTTCAAATTTTCCAAAAGTGAAATATTACTATATTCTCAAAATCTCTAGAATATAACGAAAAATTATGAATTTGCTTAAGAAGATACGCAAAAAAGAACTACACTCTTTTATTTCTTGAGAACGGTTTTTTTGAAATCTTTGATCATTTAGGATATTTTTCCAATTTTCCCAAAGTTATGTTACAACTTTGATTCCTTAGGACATTTTCATGAAAACTTAACAGTAATCTTTTGAGGTTTTGTGAAAACTTTGATTTTTAGAACATTTCACAAAATCTTGAAATTTACTAATCAATTGGTTTTCTAGTAACCGTTCCCAATTAGTTAAAAATAAGAAAATACCCTATACGGTTGACTTGTTTGAGAAACGTTTGTGAAAATCTTTGATTTTTTAGGATATTTGTCTGATTTTGTCAACGATTTTATCTAGAAGTCAACCGAATGGTGAAATATTCTCAAAATATTGCAATTTACGAAACAGCTCTCAGTAACCTTTTTTGAGGATTTATGAAAACTTTGATTTTTAAAATCTTAAAATTTACTAAACATTTCATTTTCTAAAAAGAGTTTTTCATGATTTCATTGATAAAGGTTTTGTGAAATTTTTGAATTTTTAGGATATTTGTCTGATTTTGTCAACGATTTTATCTAGAAGTCAACCGAATGGTGAAATATTTCACAAAATATTGAAATTTGAGAACAGCTGAATTTCTTGAAACAAAGATTTCATGAAAACTCAACAGTAATCCTAGAAACGATTTTCCAATTAGTTAAAAATTTTAAGAATAAGAAATTTCACAAAATACCTTACACGGTTGACTTGTTTGAGAAAGGTTTTGAGCATTCTTTGATTTTTTAGGATATTTGTCTGATTTTGTCAACTTTTTTGGGCATTTTTCATGTAAACTTTCAGTAATGTTTTGAGGTTTTGTGAAAACTTTGATTTTTAGGACATTTTCCCCTTTTCTCAACGAAATGAAATATTTCACAAAATCTTGAAATTTACTAAACATTTGCTTTTCTAGATACGATTTTTCCAATAGTTAAAAATTTTAAAAAATAAGAAATTTCACAAAATGCCTTTACCTGTTTGAGAAAGGTTTTGTGAATTTTTTGATTTTTAGGATATTTGCCTGATTTTGTCAACGATTTTATCTTGAAGTCAACCGAATGGTGAAATATTTCACAAAATATTGCAATTTACGAAACAGCTGAATTTCTTGAAACAAAGATTTCATGAAAACTCTACAGTAGTCTACTTGAGATCTTTGATTTTTAAGTATATATTTCTAATTTTCCCAAAGAGAAAAATTATTATCTTCTCAAAACCTCTAGAATCCGACGAAAAATTGTGTATTTGCTTAAGAAAATACACAAAATTTCCTACATTATTTTATTTCTTGAGAACAGTTTTTTTTTTTTTGAAATTTTAGATATTTTAGGATATTTTTCCAATTTTCCCAAAGTGAAATATTGCCAAATAACCAGTATTTTTTGGAATTTTTTTGATTTTTTAGGATATTTGCCTGATTTTGTCAACGATTTTATCTAGAAGTCAACCGAATGGTGAAATATTTCACAAAATATTGCAATTTACGAAACAGCTGAATTTCTTGAAACAAAGATTTCATGAAAACTCTACAGTAGTCTTCTTGAGATCTTTGATTTTTTAGTATAATTTTCTAATTTTCCCAAAGAGAAAAATTATTATCTTCTCAAAACCTCTAGAATACGATGACAAATTGTGTATTGCTTAAGAAAATACACAAAATGTCCTACATTATTTTATTTCTTGAGAACATTTTTTTTTTTGAAATTTTAGATATTTTAGGATATTTTTCCAATTTCCCCAAAGTGAAATATTGCCAAATTTTGTGATTACTTTGATTTCTTATGGCATTTTTTATGAAAACTTTTCAGTAATCTTTTGAGGTTTTTGGACATTTTTCGGCTTTGTGAAATCTTTGATCTTTTAGTATATATATATATATAAATGTAACGAACTTCCGGTTGTCCGGATTGGAAGCTGGGGTATACTCAGCCACTCCAGGTCCTCTTTTATTTTTAAAAGATTAAGTCCGGTTTTGTTCTTTGATTGTTATTATTATTTTTCTTATTATTCTTTTCGTTTTATTTATATTGGTTTAATGTTTACAAAAAAAAAAAAAATAATTCTTATGTTCTCTACGAGACAGTGGCCAACTTTCACCTCTAACTCCTGTCTACCAATATCGAATGTAATCCGCTATTGGTTAATAAAATCTCTTTTGGATGTAAATCCAAATTCCCTAAATTCCTAGATGTTATCCAGGAATTTCCTCATGCGCTTCTGAACAATCCTACCTCTAACTCCTGTATAACAAATCGAATGGGATTCGTTGGTAGTGTATTTCTGTTTGGATGTAATCCAAACACCTAAACTTCTTGGATGTAAATCCAAATTCCCTAACTTCCTAGATGTTATCCAGGAATTTCCTCATGCGCTTCTGAACAATCCTACCTCTAACTCCTGTATACCAAATCGAATGGGATTCGTTTGGTTGTGTAATTCTGTTTGGATGTAATCCAAACACCTAAACTTCTTGGATGTAAATCCAAATTCCCTAAAAGTATTCTCCTCACTTTGTTTTATTGGATGTAATCCAACAGAATCTGTTTCCCTATGTGTTTTTAGTGGCCTCCGGTAGGTTAGTGGTTAGTGTTCTAGTCTGGTAGACCGGAGGTGGTGGGTTCGATTCCCACCTAAGGCACTGGTTAAGGAGCGCACAACAGGCCCGATAGAGGCCTAGGTGTATTTCTTCGGATTTGATGTATATACATCCTCCTTTCAAACTAACTAACTAACTAGTATATTTTTTCAAATTTTCCAAAAGTGAAATATTACTATATTCTCAAAATCTCTAGAATATAACGAAAAGTTATGAATTTGCTTAAGAAAATACGCAAGAAGAACTACACTCTTTTATTTCTTGAGAACGGTTTTTTGAAATCTTTGATCATTAGGATATATTTCCAATTTTCCCAAAGTTATGTTATAACTTTGATTCCTTAGGACATTTTCATGAAAACTTTACAGTAATCTTTTGAGGGTTTTGTGAAAACTTTGATTTTTAGAACATTTCACAAAATCTTGAAACTTACTAATCAATTGGTTTTCTAGAAACCGTTCCCAATTAGTTAAAAATAAGAAAATACCCTATACGGTTGACTTGTTTGAGAAACGTTTTGTGAAATCTTTGATTTTTTAGGATATTTGTCTGATTTTGTCAACGATTTTATCTAGAAGTCAACCGAATGGTGAAATATTTCACAAAATATTGCAATTTACGAAACAGCTCTTCAGTAACCTTTTTTGAGGTTTTATGAAAACTTTGATTTTTAAAATCTTAAAATTTACTAAACATTTCATTTTCTAAAAACAGTTTTCCATGATTTCTTTGAGAAAGGTTTTGTGAAATTGTTGAATTTTTAGGATATTGTCTGATTTTGTCAACGATTTTATCTAGAAGTCAACCGAATGGTGAAATATTTCACAAATATTGAAATTTGAGAACAGCTGAATTTCGTGAAACAAAGATTTCATGAAAATCAACAGTAATCCTAGAACGATTTTCCAATTAGTTAAAAATTTTAAGAATAAGAAATTTCACAAAATGCCCTACACAGTTGACCTGTTTGAGAAAGGTTTTGTGTATTCTTTGATTTTTTAGGATATTTGTCTGATTTTGTCATCGATTTTATCTAGAGTCAACCGAATGTTGAAATATTTCACAAAATATTGCAATTTACGATACAGCTGATTTATTTGAAACAAAGATTTCATGAACTATATAGTAATATTCTTGAGGTTTTGTGAATACTTTGTTTTAGGAAATTTTTTCGGTTTTGTGAAATCTTTGATTTTTAGGATATTTTTAAAAGTTTTTTGACAACTTGCAAATATTGCGAAATATACAGCAGCTTTGTAATACATTGATTTCTTGGGACATTTTTCATGTAAACTTTACAGTAATGTTTTGAGGTTTTGTGAAAACTTTGATTTTTAGGACATTTTCCCCTTTCCCAACGAAATGAAATATTTCACAAAATCTTGAAATTTACTAAACATTTGCTTTTCTAGATACGATTTTCCAATTAGTTAAAAATTTTAAAAAATAAGAAATTTCCAAAATGCCTTTACCTTTTGTTGAGAAAGGTTTTGTGAATTTTTTGATTTCTTAGGATATTTGCCTGATTTTGTCAAAGATTTTATCTAGAAGTCAAACGAATGGTGAAATATTTCACAAAATATTGCAATTTACGAAACAGCTGATTTTCTTGAAACAAAGATTTCATGAAAACTCTACAGTAGTCTTCTTGAGATCTTTGATTTTTTAGTATAATTTTCTATTTTCCCAAAGAGAAAAATTATTATCTTCTCAAAACCTCTAGACTACGAGGAAAAAATTGTGTATTTGCTTAAGAAAATACACAAAATGTCCTACATTATTTATTCTTGAGAAATATTGCCAAATAACCAGAGGTTATGTAATAACTTTGATTTCTTATGGCATTTTTTATGAAAACTTTTCAGTAATCTTTTAAGGTTTGTGAAAAATATGAATTTGCTTAAGAAAAATACGCAAAAAGAACTACATTCTTTTATTTCTTGAGAACGGTTTTTGAAATCTTTGACCATTTAGGATATTTTTCCAATTTTCCCTAAGTTATGTTATAACTTTGATTCCTTAGGACATTTTTCATGTAAACTTTACAGTAATGTTTTGAGGTTTTGTGAAACTTTGATTTTTAGGACATTTTCCCCTTTTCCCAACGAAATGAAATATTTCACAAAATCTTGAAATTTACTAAACATTTGCTTTTCTAGATACGATTTTCCAATTAGTTAAAAATTTTAAAAAATAAGAAATTTCACAAAATGCCTTTACCTTTTTGAGAAAGGTTTTGTGAATTTTTTGATTTCTTAGGATATTTGCCTGATTTTGTCAAAGATTTTATCTAGAAGTCAAACGAATGGTGAAATATTTCACAAAATATTGCAATTTACGAAACAGCTGAATTTCTTGAAACAAAGATTTCATGAAAACTCTACAGTAGTCTTCTTGAGATCTTTGATTTTTTAGTATAATTTTCTAATTTTCCCAAAGAGAAAAATTATTATCTTCTCAAAACCTCTAGAATACGACGAAAAATTGTGTATTTGCTTAAGAAAATACACAAAATGTCCTACATTATTTTATTTCTTGAGAAATATTGCCAAATAACCAGAGGTTATGTAATAACTTTGATTTCTTATGGCATTTTTTATGAAAACTTTTCAGTAATCTTTTAAGGTTTTGTGAAAAATTATGAATTTGCTTAAGAAAATACGCAAAAAGAACTACATTCTTTTATTTCTTGAGAACGGTTTTTGAAATCTTTGACCATTTAGGATATTTTTCCAATTTTCCCTAAGTTATGTTATAACTTTGATTCCTTAGGACATTTTCATGAAAACTTTACAGTAATCTTTTGAGGTTTTGTGAAAACTTTGATTTTTAGAACATTTCACAAAATCTTGAAACTTACTAATCAATTGGTTTTCTAGAAACCGTTCCCAATTAGTTAAAAATAAGAAAATACCCTATACGGTTGACTTGTTTGAGAAACGTTTTGTGAAATCTTTGATTTTTTAGGATATTTGTCTGATTTTGTCAACGATTTTATCTTGAAGTCAACCGAATGGTGAAATATTTCACAAAATATTGCAATTTACGAAACAGCTCTTCAGTAACCTTTTTTGAGGTTTTATGAAAACTTTGATTTTTAAAATCTTAAAATTTACTAAACATTTCATTTTCTAAAAGAGTCTTCCATGATTTCTTTGAGAAAGGTTTTGTGAAATTTTTGAATTTTTAGGATATTTGTCTGATTTTGTCAACGATTTTATCTAGAAGTCAACCGAATGGTGAAATATTTCACAAAATATTGAAATTTGAGAACAGCTGAATTTCGTGAAACAAAGATTCATGAAAACTCAACAGTAATCCTAGAAACGATTTTCCAATTAGTTAAAATTTTAAGAATAAGAAATTTCACAAAATGCCCTACACGGTTGACTTGTTTGAGAAAGGTTTTGTGTATTCTTTGATTTTTTAGGATATTTGTCTGATTTTGTCAACGATTTTCTAGAGTCAACCGAATGTTGAAATATTTCACAAAATATTGCAATTTACGATACAGCTGATTTATTGAAACAAAGATTTCATGAACTATATAGTAATATTCTTGAGGTTTTGTGAATACTTTGATTTTAGGACATTTTTTCGGTTTTGTGAAATCTTTGATTTTTAGGATATTTTTAAAAGTTTTTTGATAACTTGCAAATATTGCGAAATATACAGCAGCTTTGTAATAACATTGATTTCTTGGGACATTTTTCATGTAAACTTTACAGTAATGTTTTGAGGTTTTGTGAAAACTTTGATTTTTAGGACATTTTCCCCTTTTCCCAACGAAATGAATATTTCACAAAATCTTGAAATTTACTAAACATTTGCTTTTCTAGATACGATTTTCCAATTAGTTAAAAATTTTAAAATATAAGAAATTTCACAAAATGCCTTTACCTGTTGAGAAAGGTTTTGTGAATTTTTTGATTTCTTAGGATATTTGCCTGATTTTGTCAAAGATTTTATCTAGAAGTCAACCGAATGGTGAAATATTTCACAAAATATTGCAATTTACGAAACAGCTGAATTTCTTGAAACAAAGATTTCATGAAAACTCTACAGTAGTCTTCTTGAGATCTTTGATTTTTTAGTATAATTTCTAATTTTCCCAAAGAGAAAAATTATTATCTTCTCAAAACCTCTAGAATACGAGAAAAAATTGTGTATTTGCTTAAGAAAATACACAAAATGTCCTACATTATTTTATTTCTTGAGAACAGTTTTTTTGAAATTTTAGATATTTTAGGATATTTTTCCAATTTTCCCAAAGTGAAATATTGCCAAATAACCAGAGGTTTTGTGATAACTTTGATTTCTTATGGCATTTTTTATGAAAACTTTTCAGTAATCTTTTGAGGTTTTGTGAAAACTTTGATTTTTAGAACATTTCACAAAATCTTGAAATTTACTAATCAATTGGTTTTCTAGAAACCGTTCCCAATTAGTTAAAAATAAGAAAATACCCTATACGGTTGACTTGTTTGAGAAACGTTTTGTGAAACCTTTGATTTTTTAGGATATTTGTCTGATTTTGTCAACGATTTTATCTAGAAGTCAACCGAATGGTGAAATATTTCACAAAATATTGCAATTTACGAAACAGCTCTTCAGTAACCTTTTTGAGGTTTTATGAAAACTTTGATTTTTAAAATCTTAAAATTTACTAAACATTTCATTTTCTAAAAAGAGTTTTCCATGATTTCTTTGAGAAAGGTTTTGTGAAATTTTTGAATTTTTAGGATATTTGTCTGATTTTATCTAGAATTCAACCGAATGGTGAAATATTTCACAAAATATTGAAATTTGAGAACAGCTGAATTTCGTGAAACAAAGATTTCATGAAAACTCAACAGTAATCCTAGAAACGATTTTCCAATTAGTTAAACATTTTAAGAATAAGAAATTTCACAAAATACCCTACACGGTTGAGTTGTTTGAGAAAGGTTTTGTATTCTTTGATTTTTTAGGATATTTGTCTGATTTTGTCAACGATTTTATCTAGAGTCAACCGAATGTTGAAATATTTCACAAATATTGCAATTTACGATACAGCTGATTTATTTGAAACAAAGATTTCATGAACTATATAGTAATATTCTTGAGGTTTTGTGAATACTTTGATTTTAGGACATTTTTTTCGGTTTTGTGAAATCTTTGATTTTTAGGATATTTTCAAAAGTTTTTTGATAACTTG
>NW_023996032.1:0-66513 GCF_015586225.1 Lucilia sericata | reverse complement strand
TTTAAAAATGCGGTAATTCAAGGCTCCGATATGGTTGCAAATAACTTTTATAGTTTTCATGTTATAACATTCGTTTATATATATTTTTATTGCATTATAGTTGCCTTTGTTTTGGTATATAATTTATTGCATAATATATTTTAGAAAATTGCCAATTGGATAGATCGGTAGAATTATTTTCACAGCTTTAAAAAGGCGGTAATTTGAGGTTCCGATATGGTTGCAAATAACATTGACAGTTTTCATGCTATGGCAGTCATTTATGCTTCATTTTAAAGCATTATGATTGCACTTTAATATGGTATATAATTTGTAGCATAATGTGTGTTTTTACTAATTGGTGAATTGATAGATCGGTAGAATTATTGTTCTATGTTTAAAACGCGGTAATTTGAGGTTCCGATATGGTTGCAAATATCTTTGACAGTTTTCATGCTAGGGCAATAGTTTATGCATCATTTTAAAGCATTACAGTTGCATTTTATTTTGGTGTATAATTTGTGGCATAATGAATTTTTACATAAGTTGGATAGATCGGTATATTTATTGGTACAGGTTTAAAAATGCGGTAATTCAAGGCTCCGATATGGTTGCAAATAACTTTTATAGTTTTCATGTTATAACAGTCGTTTATATATATTTTTATTGCATTATAGTTGCCATCTGTTTTGGTATATAATTTATTGCATAATGTATTTTTAGAAACGGCCAATTGGATAAATCGTAGATTATAGAATTATTTTCCCAGGTTTAAAAACGCGGTGGTAATTTGAGCTTCCGATATGGTTGTGAATAACTTTGACAGTTTTCATGCTATGACAGTCATTTATGCATCATTTTAAAGCATTACAGTTGCACTTTGTTTTGTGTATAATTTGTGGCATAATGAATTTTTACAAAAATTGGATAGATCGGAATATTTATTGGTACAGGTTTAAAAATGCGGTAATTTAAGGCCCCGATATGGTTGCAAATACTTTTATAGTTTTCATGTTATAACAGTCGTTTATGCATCTTTTTATTGCATTTTAGTTGCCATTTGTTTTGGTATATAATTATTGCATAATGTATTTGAGGTTCCGATATGGTTGTGAATTACTTTGACAGTTTTCATGCTATGACAGTCATTTATGCATCAGTTTAGAGCATTATGATTGCACTTTAATTTGGTATATCATTTGTGGCATAATGTTTTCGTCTACAAAATGGTCAATTTGATGGATCGGTAGAATTATTGTTCTATGTTTAAAAACGCGGTAATTTGAGGTTCCGATATGGTTGGAAATCACTTTGACAGTTTTCATGCTAGGGCATTAGTTTACGCATCATTTTAAAGCATTACAGTTGCACTTTATTTGGTGTATAATTTGTGGCATAATGAATTTTTACAAAAATTGGATAGATCGGTATATTTATTGGTACAGGTTCAAAATGCGGTAATTTAAGGCTCCGATATGGTTGCAAATAACTTTTATAGTTTTCATGTTATAACAGTTTATATATCTTTTTATTGCATTATAGTTGCCATTTGTTTTGGTATATAATTTATTGCATAATATATTTTAGAAAATTGCCAATTGGATAGATCGGTAGAATTATTTTCACAGCTTTAAAAAGGCGGTAATTTGAGGTTCCGATATGGTTGCAAATAACATTGACAGTTTTCATGCTATGGCAGTCATTTATGCTTCATTTTAAAGCATTATGATTGCACTTTAATATGGTATATAATTTGTAGCATAATGTGTTTTTACTAATTGGTGAATTTGATAGATCGGTAGAATTATTGTTCTATGTTTAATAAACGCAGTAATCTGAGGTTCCGATATGGTTGCAATTAACTTTGGCAGTTTTCGTGCTAGGACAGTCGTTTATGCACCATTTTAAAGCATTAAAATTGCCATTTGTTTTAGTATATAATTTATTGCATAATGTATTTTAAGAAAATGGCCAATTGGATAGATCGGTAGAATTATTTTCCCAGGTTTAAAAAGGCGGTAATTTGAGGTTCCGATATGGTTGTGAATAACTTGACAGTTTTCATGCTATGACAGTCATTTATGCATCAGTTTAGACCATTATGATTGCACTTTAATTTGGTATATCATTTGTGGCATAATGTTCGTCTAAAAATGGTCAATTTGATGGATCGGTAGAATTATTGTTCTATGTTTAAAAACGCGGTAATTTGAGGTTCCGATATGGTTGCAAATATCTTTGACAGTTTTCATGCTAGGGCAATAGTTTATGCATCATTTTAAAGCATTACAGTTGCATTTTATTTTGGTGTATAATTTGTGGCATAATGAATTTTTACATAAGTTGGATAGATCGGTATATTTATTGGTACAGGTTTAAAAATGCGGTAATTCAAGGCTCCGATATGGTTGCAAATAACTTTATAGTTTTCATGTTATAACAGTCGTTTATATATATTTTTATTGCATTATAGTTGCCATCTGTTTTGGTATATAATTTATTGCATAATGTATTTTTAGAAAACGGCCAATTGGATAAATCGGTAGAATTATTTTCCCAGGTTTAAAAACGCGGTAATTTGAGCTTCCGATATGGTTGTGAATAACTTTGACAGTTTTCATGCTATGACAGTCATTTATGCATCATTTTAAAGCATTACAGTTGCACTTTGTTTTGTGTATAATTTGTGGCATAATGAATTTTTACAAAAATTGGATAGATCGGAATATATTGGTACAGGTTTAAAAATGCGGTAATTTAAGGCCCCGATATGGTTGCAAATAACTTTTATAGTTTTCATGTTATAACAGTTTTATATATCTTTTTATTGCATTATAGTTGCCATTTGTTTTGGTATATAACTTATTGCATAATATATTTTTAGAAAATTGCCAATTGGATAGATCGGTAGAATTATTTTCACAGCTTTAAAAAGGCGGTAATTTGAGGTTCCGATATGGTTGCAAATAACATTGACAGTTTTCATGCTATGACAGTCATTTATGCTTCATTTTAAAGCATTATGATTGCACTTTAATATGGTAATAATTTGTAGCATAATGTGTGTTTTTACTAATTGGTGAATTTGATAGATCGGTAGAATTATTGTTCTATGTTTAATAAACGCGGTAATCTGAGGTTCCGATATGGCTGCAATTAACTTTGGCAGTTTTCGTGCTAGGACAGTCGTTTATGCACCATTTTAAAACATTAAAATTGCCATTTGTTTTGGTATATAATTTATTGCATAATGTATTTTAAGAAAATGGCCAATTGGATAGATCGATAGAATTATTTTCCCAGGTTTAAAAAGGCGGTAATTTGAGGTTCCGATATGGTTGTGAATAACTTTGACAGTTTTCATGCTATGACAGTCATTTATGCATCAGTTTAGAGCATTATGATTGCACTTTAATTTGTATATCATTTGTGGCATAATGTGTTCGTCTAAAAAATGGTCAATTTGATGGATCGGTAGAATTATTGTTCTATGTTTAAAAACGCGGTAATTTGAGGTTCCGATATGGTTGCAAATAACTTTGACAGTTTTCATGCTAGGGCAATAGTTTATGCATCATTTTAAAGCATTACAGTTGCACTTTATTTGGTGTATAATTTGTGGCATAATGAATTTTACAAAAGTTGGATAGATCGGTATTTATTGGTACAGGTTTAAAAATGCGGTAATTCAAGGCTCCGATATGGTTGCAAATAACTTTTATAGTTTTCATTATAACAGTCGTTTATATATCTTTTTATTGCATTATAGTTGCCATTTGTTTTGGTATATAATTTATTGCATAATATTTTTAGAAAATTGCCAATTGGATAGATCGGTAGAATTATTTTCACAGCTTTAAAAAGGCGGCAATTTGAGGTTCCGATATGGTTGCAAATAACATTGACAGTTTTCATGCTATGACAGTCATTTATGCTTCATTTTAAAACATTATGATTGCACTTTAATATGGTATATAATTTGTAGCATAATGTGTTTTTTACAAATTGGTCAATTTGATAGATCGGTAGAATTATTGTTCTATGTTTAATAAAAGCAGTAATCTGAGGTTCCGATATGGTTGCAATTAACTTTGGCAGTTTTCGTGCTAGGACAGTCGTTTATGCATCATTTTAAAGCATTAAAATTGCCATTTGTTTTGGTATATAATTTATTGCATAATGTATTTTAAGAAAATGGCCAGTTGGATAGATCGGTAGAATTATTTTCCCAGGTTTAAAAAGGCGGTAATTTGAGGTTCCGATATGGTTGTGAATAACTTTGACAGTTTTCATGCTATGACAGTCATTTATGCATCAGTTTAGAGCAATATGATTGCACTTTAATTTGGTATATCATTTGTGGCATAATGTGTTCGTCTAAAAATGGTCAATTTGATGGATCGGTAGAATTATTGTTCTATGTTTAAATGGTAATATGGTATATAATTTGTAGCATAATGTGTGTTTTTACAAATTGGTCGATTTGATAGATCGGTAGAATTATTGTTCTATGTTTAATAAAAGCAGTAATCTGAGGTTCCGATATGGTTGCAAATAACTTTGACAGTTTTCATGCTAGGGCAATAGTTTATGCATCATTTTAAAGCATTACAGTTGCACTTTAATTTGGTATATCATTTGTGGCATAATGAATTTTTACAAAAGTTGGATAGATTGGTATATTTATTGGTACAGGTTTAAAAATGCGGTAATTCAAGGCTCCGATATGGTTGCAAATAACTTTTATAGTTTTCATGTTATAACAGTCGTTTATACATCTTTTTATTGCATTTTAGTTGCCATTTGTTTGGTATATAATTTATTGCATAATATATTTTAGAAATTGCCAGTTGGATAGACCGGTAGAATTATTTTCACAGCTTTAAAAAGGCGGTAATTTGAGGTTCCGATATGGTTGCAAATAACATTTACAGTTTTCATGCTATGACAGTCATTTATGCTTCATTTTAAAGCATTATGATTGCACTTTAATATGGTATATAATTTGTAGCATAATGTGGTGTTTTTACTAATTGGTGAATTTGATAGATCGGTAGAATTATTGTTTTATGTTTAATAAAGGTTCCGATATGGCTGCAATTAACTTTGGCAGTTTTCGTGCTAGCATTAAAATTGCCATTTGTTTGGTATATAATTTATTGCATAATGTATTTTTAGAAAACGGCCAATTGGATAAATCGGTAGAATTATTTTCCCAGGTTAAAAACGCGGTAATTTGAGTTTCCGATACGGTTGTGAATAACTTTGACAGTTTTCATGCTAGGGCAATTGTTTATGCATCATTTAAAGCATTAAAGTTGCACTTTATTTTGGTGTATAATTTGTGGCATAATGAATTTTACAAAAGTTGGATAGATCGGTATATTATTGGTACAGGTTTAAAAATGCGGTAATTCAAGGCTCCGATATGGTTGCAAATAACTTTTATAGTTTTCATGTATAACAGTTCGTTTATATATCTTTTTATTGCATTATAGTTGCCATTTGTTTTGGTATATAATTTATTGCATAATATATTTTAGAAAATTGCCAATTGGATAGATCGGTAGAATTATTTTCACAGCTTTAAAAGGCGGTAATTTGAGGTTCCGATATGGTTGCAAATACATTGACAGTTTTCATGCTATGACAGTCATTTATGCTTCATTTTAAAGCATTATGATTGCAACTTTAATATGGTATATAATTTGTAGCATAATGTGTGTTTTCACTAATTGGTGAATTTGATAGATCGGTAGAATTATTGTTCTATGTTTATATAAAGGTTCCGATCTGGCTGCAATTAACTTTGGCAGTTTTCGTGCTAGGACCGTTATTGCACCATTTAAAGCATTAAAATTGCCATTTGTTTTGGTATATAATTTATTGCATAATGTATTTTTAGAAAACGGCCAATTGGATAAATCGGTAGAATTATTTTCCCAGGTTTAAAAAAAGGCGGTAATTTGAGGTTCCGATATGGGTTGTGAATAACTTTGACAGTTTTCATGCTATGACAGTCATTTATGCATCAGTTTAGAGCATTATGATTGCACTTTAATTTGGTATATCATTTGTGGCACAATGGTGTTCGTCTAAAAAATGGTCAATTTGAAGGATCGGTAGAATTATTGTTCTATGTTTAAAAACGCGGTAATTTGAGGTTCCGATATGGTTGCAAATAACTTTGACAGTTTTCATGCTAAGGGCAATAGTTTATGCATCATTTTAAAGCATTACAGTTGCAATTTATTTTGGTGTATAATTTTGTGGCATAATGAATTTTTACAAAAATTGTATAGATCGGTATATTTATTGGTACAGGTTTAAAAATGCGGTAATTTAAGGCCCCGATATGGTTGCAAATCACTTTCATAGTTTTTCATGTTATAACAGTCGTTTATACATCTTTTATTGCATTTTAGTTGCCATTTGTTTTGGTATATAATTTATTGCATAATGTATGTTTAGAAGATGGCCAATTGGATAGATCGATAGCATTATTTTCCCAGGTTTAAAAAGGCGGTAATTTGAGGTTCCGATATGGTTGTGAATTACTTTGGCAGTTTTCATGCTATGAGAGTCATTTATGCATCAGTTTAGAGCATTATGATTGCACTTTAATTTGGTATATCATTTGTGGCATAATGTGTTCGTCTAAAAAATGGTCAATTTGAAGGATCGGTAGAATTATTGTTCTATGTTAAAAACGCGGTAATTTGAGGTTCCGATATGGTTGCAAATAACTTTGACAGTTTTCATGCTAGGGCAATAGTTTATGCATCATTTTAAAGCATTACAGTTGCAATTTATTTTGGTGTATAATTTGTGGCATAATGAATTTTTACAAAAATTGGATAGATCGGTATATTTATTGGTACAGGTTCAAAAATAGGGTAATTTAAGGCTCCGATATGGTTGCAAATAACTTTTATAGTTTTCATGTTATAACAGCTCGTTTATATATCTTTTTATTGCATTATTGTTGCCATTTGCTTTGTTATATAATTTTTTCCATAATATATTTTGGAAAATGGCCAACTGGATAGATCGGTAGAATTATTTTCACAGCTTTAAAAAGGCGGTAATTTGAGGTTCCGATATGGTTGCAAATAACATTGACAGTTTTCATGCTATGACAGTCATTTAGGCATCATTTTAAAGCATTATGATTGCACTTTAATATGGTATATCATTTGTAGCATAATGTGTATTTTTACAAATTGGTCAATTTGATAAATCGGTAGAATTTTTGTTCTATGTTTAATAAACGCAGTAATCTGAGGTTCCGATATGGTTGCAATTAACTTTGGCAGTTTTCGTGCTAGGACAGTCGTTTATGCACCATTTTAAAGCATTAAAATTGCCATTTGTTTTGGTATATAATTTATTGCATAATGTATTTAAGAAAATGGCCAATTGGATAAATCGGTAGAATTATTTTCCCAGGTTTAAAAACGCGGTAATTTGAGGTTCCGATATGGTTGTGAATAACTTTGACAGTTTTCATGCTATGACAGTCATTTATGCATCATTTTAAAGCATTACAGTTGCACTTTGTTTTTGTGTATAATGTGGAATTTTTACAAAAATTGGATAGATCGGTATATTTATTGGTACAGGTTTAAAAATGCGGTAATTTAAGGCCCCGATATGGTTGCAAATAACTTTTATAGTTTTCATGTTATAACAGTTCGTTTATACATCTTTTTATTGCATTTTAGTTGCCATTTGTTTTGGTATATATTTATTCATTATGTATTTTTAGAAGATGGCCAATTGGATAGATCGATAGAATTATTTTCACAGGTTTAAAAAGGCGGTAATTTGAGGTTCCGATATGGTTGTGAATTACTTTGACAGTTTTCATGCTATGACAGTCATTTATTCATCAGTTTAGAGCATTATGATTGCACTTTAATTTGGTATATCATTTGTGGCATAATGTGTTCGTCTAAAAATGGTCAAATTGATGGATCGTAGAATTATTGTTCTATGTTTAAAAACTCGGTAATTTGAGGTTCCGATATGGTTGCAATTAACTTTGACAGTTTTCATGCTAGGGCATTAGTTACGCATCATTTTAAAGCATGAAAATTGCACTTATTTTGGTGTATAATTTGTGGCATAATGAATGTTTTACAAAAATTGGATAGATCGGTATATTTATTGGTACAGGTTTAAAAATGCGGTAATTCAAAGGCTCCGATATGGTTGCAAATAACTTTATAATTTTCATGTTATAACAGTCGTTTAATATATATTTTTATTGCATTATAGTTGCCATTTGTTTTGGTAGATAATTTAATTGCATAATATATTTTTAGAAAATTGCCAATTGGATAGATCGGTAGAATTATTTTCACAGCTTTAAAAAGGCGGTAATTGAGGTTCCGATATGGGTGCAAATAACATTGACAGTTTTGATGCTATGAACAGTCATTTATGCTTCATTTTAAAGCATTATGATTGCACGTTAAATATGGTATAATCATTTGTAGGCATAATGTGTGTTGTTACTAATATTGGTGAATTTGATAGATCGGTAGAATAGTTGTTCTATGTTTAATAACGCGGTAAATCGGAGGTTCCAGATATGTCGTTAGATATATGCACCATTTTAAAGCATTAAAATTGCCATTTGTTTTGGTATATAATTTATTGCATAATGTATTTTTAGAAAACGGCCAATTGGATAAATCGGTAGAATTATTTTCCCAGGTTTAAAAACGCGGTAACTTGAGGTTCCGATATGGTTCTGAATAACTTTGACAGTTTTCATGCTAATTGGATAGATCGGTAGAATTATTTTCACAGCTTTAAAAGGCGGTAGTTTGAGGTTCCGATATGGCTGCAAATAACATTGACAGTTTTCACGCTATGACAGTCATTTATGCATCATTTTAAAGCATTATGATTGCACTTTAATATGGTATATCATTTGTAGCATAATGTGTATCTTTACAAATTGGTCAATTTGATAGATCGGTAGAATTATTGTTCTATGTTTAATAAACGCAGTAATCTGAGGTTCCGATATGGTTGCAATTAACTTTGGCAGTTTTCGTGCTAGGACAGTCGTTTATGCACCATTTTAAAGCATTAAAATTGCCATTTGTTTTAGTATATAATTTATTGGCATAATGTATTTAAGAAATGGCCAATTGGATAGATCGGTAGAATTATTTTCCTAGGTTTAAAAACGCGGTAATTTGAGGTTCCGATATGGTTGCAAATAACTTTGACAGTTTCATGCTAGGGCAATAGTTTATGCATCATTTTAAATCATTACAGTTGCATTTTATTTTGGTGTATAATTTGTGGCATAATGAATTTTTACAAAAGTTGGATAGATCGGTATATTTATTGGTACAGGTTTAAAAATGCGGTAATTCAAGGCTCCGATATGGTTGCAAATAACTTTTATAGTTTTCATGTTATAACATTCGTTTATATATATTTTATTGCATTATAGTTTGCCATTTGTTTTGGTATATAATTATTGCATAATATATTTTTAGAAAATTGCCAATTGGATAGATCGGTAGAATTATTTTCACAGCTTTAAAAAAGGCGGTAATTTGAGGTTCCGATATGGTTGCAAATAACATTGACAGTTTCATGCTATGGCAGTCATTTATGCTTCATTTTAAAGCATTATGATTGCACTTTAATATGGTATATAATTTGTAGCATAATGTGTGTTTTTACTAATTGGTGAATTTGATAGATCGGTAGAATTATTGTTCTATGTTTAAAAACGCGGTAATTTGAGGTTCCGATATGGTTGCAAATATCTTTGACAGTTTTCATGCTAGGGCAATAGTTTATGCATCATTTTAAAGCATTACAGTTGCATTTTATTTTGGTGTATAATTTGTGGCATAATGAATTTTTACATAAGTTGGATAGATCGGTATATTTATTGGTACAGGTTTAAAAATGCGGTAATTCAAGGCTCCGATATGGTTGCAAATAACTTTTATAGTTTTCATGTTATAACAGTCGTTTATATATATTTTTATTGCATTATAGTTGCCATCTGTTTTGGTATATAATTTATTGCATAATGTATTTTAGAAAACGGCCAATTGGATAAATCGGTAGAATTATTTTCCCAGGTTTAAAAAACGCGGTAATTTGAGCTTCCGATATGGTTGTGAATAACTTTGACAGTTTTCATGCTATGACAGTCATTTATGCATCATTTTAAAGCATTACAGTTGCACTTTGTTTTTGTGTATAATTTGTGGCATAATGAATTTTTACAAAAATTGGATAGATCGGAATATTTATTGGTACAGGTTTAAAAATGCGGTAATTTAAGGCCCCGATATGGTTGCAAATAACTTTTATAGTTTTCATGTTATAACAGTCGTTTATGCATCTTTTTATTGCATTTTAGTTGCCATTTGTTTTGGTATATAATTTATTGCATAATGTATTTGAGGTTCCGATATGGTTGTGAATTACTTTGACAGTTTTCATGCTATGACAGTCATTTATGCATCAGTTTAGAGCATTATGATTGCACTTTAATTTGGTATATCATTTGTGGCATAATGTTTTCGTCTACAAAATGGTCAATTTGATGGATCGGTAGAATTATTGTTCTATGTTTAAAAACGCGGTAATTTGAGGTTCCGATATGGTTGGAAATCACTTTGACAGTTTTCATGCTAGGGCATTAGTTTACGCATCATTTTAAAGCATTACAGTTGCACTTTATTTGGTGTATAATTTGTGGCATAATGAATTTTTACAAAAATTGGATAGATCGGTATATTTATTGGTACAGGTTCAAAAATGCGGTAATTTAAGGCTCCGATATGGTTGCAAATAACTTTTATAGTTTTCATGTTATAACAGTTTATATATCTTTTTATTGCATTATAGTTGCCATTTGTTTTGGTATATAATTTATTGCATAATATATTTTTAGAAAATTGCCAATTGGATAGATCGGTAGAATTATTTTCACAGCTTTAAAAAGGCGGTAATTTGAGGTTCCGATATGGTTGCAAATAACATTGACAGTTTTCATGCTATGGCAGTCATTTATGCTTCATTTTAAAGCATTATGATTGCACTTTAATATGGTATATAATTTGTAGCATAATGTGTGTTTTTACTAATTGGTGAATTTGATAGATCGGTAGAATTATTGTTCTATGTTTAATAAACGCAGTAATCTGAGGTTCCGATATGGTTGCAATTAACTTTGGCAGTTTTCGTGCTAGGACAGTCGTTTATGCACCATTTTAAAGCATTAAAATTGCCATTTGTTTTAGTATATAATTTATTGCATAATGTATTTTAAGAAAATGGCCAATTGGATAGATCGGTAGAATTATTTTCCCAGGTTTAAAAAGGCGGTAATTTGAGGTTCCGATATGGTTGTGAATAACTTGACAGTTTTCATGCTATGACAGTCATTTATGCATCAGTTTAGACCATTATGATTGCACTTTAATTTGGTATATCATTTGTGGCATAATGTGTTCGTCTAAAAAATGGTCAATTTGATGGATCGGTAGAATTATTGTTCTATGTTTAAAAACGCGGTAATTTGAGGTTCCGATATGGTTGCAAATATCTTTGACAGTTTTCATGCTAGGGCAATAGTTTATGCATCATTTTAAAGCATTACAGTTGCATTTTATTTTGGTGTATAATTTGTGGCATAATGAATTTTTACATAAGTTGGATAGATCGGTATATTTATTGGTACAGGTTTAAAAATGCGGTAATTCAAGGCTCCGATATGGTTGCAAATAACTTTTATAGTTTTCATGTTATAACAGTCGTTTATATATATTTTTATTGCATTATAGTTGCCATCTGTTTTGGTATATAATTTATTGCATAATGTATTTTTAGAAAACGGCCAATTGGATAAATCGGTAGAATTATTTTCCCAGGTTTAAAAACGCGGTAATTTGAGCTTCCGATATGGTTGTGAATAACTTTGACAGTTTTCATGCTATGACAGTCATTTATGCATCATTTTAAAAGCATTACAGTTGCACTTTGTTTTTGTGTATAATTTGTGGCATAATGAATTTTACAAAAATTGGATAGATCGGAATATTTATTGGTACAGGTTTAAAATGCGGTAATTTAAGGCCCCGATATGGTTGCAAATAACTTTTATAGTTTTCATGTTATAACAGTTTATATATCTTTTTATTGCATTATAGTTGCCATTTGTTTTGGTATATAACTTATTGCATAATATATTTTTAGAAAATTGCCAATTGGATAGATCGGTAGAATTATTTTCACAGCTTTAAAAAGGCGGTAATTTGAGGTTCCGATATGGTTGCAAATAACATTGACAGTTTTCATGCTATGACAGTCATTTATGCTTCATTTTAAAGCATTATGATTGCACTTTAATATGGTATATAATTTGTAGCATAATGTGTGTTTTTACTAATTGGTGAATTTGATAGATCGGTAGAATTATTGTTCTATGTTTTAATAAACGCGGTAATCTGAGGTTCCGATATGGCTGCAATTAACTTTGGCAGTTTTCGTGCTAGGACAGTCGTTTATGCACCATTTTAAAACATTAAAATTGCCATTTGTTTTGGTATATAATTTATTGCATAATGTATTTTAAGAAAATGGCCAATTGGATAGATCGATAGAATTATTTTCCCAGGTTTAAAAAGGCGGTAATTTGAGGTTCCGATATGGTTGTGAATAACTTTGACAGTTTTCATGCTATGACAGTCATTTATGCATCAGTTTAGAGCATTATGATTGCACTTTAATTTGTTATATCATTTGTGGCATAATGTGTTCGTCTAAAAAATGGTCAATTTGATGGATCGGTAGAATTATTGTTCTATGTTTAAAAACGCGGTAATTTGAGGTTCCGATATGGTTGCAAATAACTTTGACAGTTTTCATGCTAGGGCAATAGTTTATGCATCATTTTAAAGCATTACAGTTGCACTTTATTTTGGTGTATAATTTGTGGCATAATGAATTTTACAAAAGTTGGATAGATCGGTATATTTATTGGTACAGGTTTAAAAATGCGGTAATTCAAGGCTCCGATATGGTTGCAAATAACTTTATAGTTTTCACGTTATAACAGTCGTTTATATATCTTTTTATTGCATTATAGTTGCCATTTGTTTTGGTATATAATTTATTGCATAATATATTTTTAGAAAATTGCCAATTGGATAGATCGGTAGAATTATTTTCACAGCTTTAAAAAGGCGGCAATTTGAGGTTCCGATATGGTTGCAAATAACATTGACAGTTTTCATGCTATGACAGTCATTTATGCTTCATTTTAAAACATTATGATTGCACTTTAATATGGTATATAATTTGTAGCATAATGTGTGTTTTTACAAATTGGTCAATTTGATAGATCGGTAGAATTATTGTTCTATGTTTAATAAAAGCAGTAATCTGAGGTTCCGATATGGTTGCAATTAACTTTGGCAGTTTTCGTGCTAGGACAGTCGTTTATGCATCATTTTAAAGCATTAAAATTGCCATTTGTTTTGGTATATAATTTATTGCATAATGTATTTTAAGAAAATGGCCAGTTGGATAGATCGGTAGAATTATTTTCCCAGGTTTAAAAAGGCGGTAATTTGAGGTTCCGATATGGTTGTGAATAACTTTGACAGTTTTCATGCTATGACAGTCATTTATGCATCAGTTTAGAGCAATATGATTGCACTTTAATTTGGTATATCATTTGTGGCATAATGTGTTCGTCTAAAAAATGGTCAATTTGATGGATCGGTAGAATTATTGTTCTATGTTTAAATGGTAATATGGTATATAATTTGTAGCATAATGTGTGTTTTTACAAATTGGTCGATTTGATAGATCGGTAGAATTATTGTTCTATGTTTAATAAAAGCAGTAATCTGAGGTTCCGATATGGTTGCAAATAACTTTGACAGTTTTCATGCTAGGGCAATAGTTTATGCATCATTTTAAAGCATTACAGTTGCACTTTAATTTGGTATATCATTTGTGGCATAATGAATTTTTACAAAAGTTGGATAGATTGGTATATTTATTGGTACAGGTTTAAAAATGCGGTAATTCAAGGCTCCGATATGGTTGCAAATAACTTTTATAGTTTTCATGTTATAACAGTCGTTTATACATCTTTTTATTGCATTTTAGTTGCCATTTGTTTTGGTATATAATTTATTGCATAATATATTTTTAGAAAATTGCCAGTTGGATAGACCGGTAGAATTATTTTCACAGCTTTAAAAAGGCGGTAATTTGAGGTTCCGATATGGTTGCAAATAACATTTACAGTTTTCATGCTATGACAGTCATTTATGCTTCATTTTAAAGCATTATGATTGCACTTTAATATGGTATATAATTTGTAGCATAATGTGTGTTTTTACTAATTGGTGAATTTGATAGATCGGTAGAATTATTGTTTTATGTTTAATAAAGGTTCCGATATGGCTGCAATTAACTTTGGCAGTTTTCGTGCTAGCATTAAAATTGCCATTTGTTTGGTATATAATTTATTGCATAATGTATTTTTAGAAAACGGCCAATTGGATAAATCGGTAGAATTATTTTCCCAGGTTTAAAAACGCGGTAATTTGAGTTTCCGATACGGTTGTGAATAACTTTGACAGTTTTCATGCTAGGGCAATTGTTTATGCATCATTTTAAAGCATTAAAGTTGCACTTTATTTTGGTGTATAATTTGTGGCATAATGAATTTTTACAAAAGTTGGATAGATCGGTATATTTATTGGTACAGGTTTAAAAATGCGGTAATTCAAGGCTCCGATATGGTTGCAAATAACTTTTATAGTTTTCATGTTATAACAGTCGTTTATATATCTTTTTATTGCATTATAGTTGCCATTTGTTTTGGTATATAATTTATTGCATAATATATTTTTAGAAAATTGCCAATTGGATAGATCGGTAGAATTATTTTCACAGCTTTAAAAAGGCGGGTAATTTGAGGTTCCGATATGGTTGCAAATAACATTGACAGTTTTCATGCTATGACAGTCATTTATGCTTCATTTTAAAGCATTATGATTGCACTTTAATATGGTATATAATTTGTAGCATAATGTGTGTTTTCACTAATTGGTGAATTTGATAGATCGGTAGAATTATTGTTCTATGTTTAATAAAGGTTCCGATCTGGCTGCAATTAACTTTGGCAGTTTTCGTGCTAGGACCATTTTAAAGCATTAAAATTGCCATTTGTTTTGGTATATAATTTATTGCATAATGTATTTTTAGAAAACGGCCAATTGGATAAATCGGTAGAATTATTTTCCCAGGTTTAAAAAGGCGGTAATTTGAGGTTCCGATATGGTTGTGAATAACTTTGACAGTTTTCATGCTATGACAGTCATTTATGCATCAGTTTAGAGCATTATGATTGCACTTTAATTTGGTATATCATTTGTGGCACAATGTGTTCGTCTAAAAAATGGTCAATTTGAAGGATCGGTAGAATTATTGTTCTATGTTTAAAAACGCGGTAATTTGAGGTTCCGATATGGTTGCAAATAACTTTGACAGTTTTCATGCTAGGGCAATAGTTTATGCATCATTTTAAAGCATTACAGTTGCAATTTATTTTGGTGTATAATTTGTGGCATAATGAATTTTTACAAAAATTGTATAGATCGGTATATTTATTGGTACAGGTTTAAAAATGCGGTAATTTAAGGCCCCGATATGGTTGCAAATCACTTTCATAGTTTTCATGTTATAACAGTCGTTTATACATCTTTTTATTGCATTTTAGTTGCCATTTGTTTTGGTATATAATTTATTGCATAATGTATGTTTAGAAGATGGCCAATTGGATAGATCGATAGAATTATTTTCCCAGGTTTAAAAAGGCGGTAATTTGAGGTTCCGATATGGTTGTGAATTACTTTGGCAGTTTTCATGCTATGAGAGTCATTTATGCATCAGTTTAGAGCATTATGATTGCACTTTAATTTGGTATATCATTTGTGGCATAATGTGTTCGTCTAAAAAATGGTCAATTTGAAGGATCGGTAGAATTATTGTTCTATGTTTAAAAACGCGGTAATTTGAGGTTCCGATATGGTTGCAAATAACTTTGACAGTTTTCATGCTAGGGCAATAGTTTATGCATCATTTTAAAGCATTACAGTTGCAATTTATTTTGGTGTATAATTTGTGGCATAATGAATTTTTACAAAAATTGGATAGATCGGTATATTTATTGGTACAGGTTCAAAAATAGGGTAATTTAAGGCTCCGATATGGTTGCAAATAACTTTTATAGTTTTCATGTTATAACACTCGTTTATATATCTTTTTATTGCATTATTGTTGCCATTTGCTTTGTTATATAATTTTTTCCATAATATATTTTTGGAAAATGGCCAACTGGATAGATCGGTAGAATTATTTTCACAGCTTTAAAAAGGCGGTAATTTGAGGTTCCGATATGGTTGCAAATAACATTGACAGTTTTCATGCTATGACAGTCATTTATGCATCATTTTAAAGCATTATGATTGCACTTTAATATGGTATATCATTTGTAGCATAATGTGTATTTTTACAAATTGGTCAATTTGATAAATCGGTAGAATTTTTGTTCTATGTTTAATAAACGCAGTAATCTGAGGTTCCGATATGGTTGCAATTAACTTTGGCAGTTTTCGTGCTAGGACAGTCGTTTATGCACCATTTTAAAGCATTAAAATTGCCATTTGTTTTGGTATATAATTTATTGCATAATGTATTTTAAGAAAATGGCCAATTGGATAAATCGGTAGTAGAATTATTTTCCCAGGTTTAAAAACGCGGTAATTTGAGGTTCCGATATGGTTGTGAATAACTTTGACAGTTTTCATGCTATGACAGTCATTTATGCATCATTTTAAAGCATTACAGTTGCACTTTGTTTTTGTGTATAATGTGTGAATTTTTACAAAATTGGATAGATCGGTATATTTATTGGTACAGGTTTAAAAATGCGGTAATTTAAGGCCCCGATATGGTTGCAAATAACTTTTATAGTTTTCATGTTATAACAGTCGTTTATACATCTTTTTATTGCATTTTAGTTGCCATTTGTTTTGGTATATAATTTATTCATTATGTATTTTTAGAAGATGGCCAATTGGATAGATCGATAGAATTATTTTCACAGGTTTAAAAAGGCGGTAATTTGAGGTTCCGATATGGTTGTGAATTACTTTGACAGTTTTCATGCTATGACAGTCATTTATTCATCAGTTTAGAGCATTATGATTGCACTTTAATTTGGTATATCATTTGTGGCATAATGTGTTCGTCTAAAAATGGTCAAATTGATGGATCGGTAGAATTATTGTTCTATGTTTAAAAACTCGGTAATTTGAGGTTCCGATATGGTTGCAATTAACTTTGACAGTTTTCATGCTAGGGCATTAGTTACGCATCATTTTAAAGCATTAAAATTGCACTTTATTTTGGTGTATAATTTGTGGCATAATGAATTTTTACAAAAATTGGATAGATCGGTATATTTATTGGTACAGGTTTAAAAATGCGGTAATTCAAGGCTCCGATATGGTTGCAAATAACTTTTATAATTTTCATGTTATAACAGTCGTTTATATATATTTTTATTGCATTATAGTTGCCATTTGTTTTGGTATATAATTTATTGCATAATATATTTTTAGAAAATTGCCAATTGGATAGATCGGTAGAATTATTTTCACAGCTTTAAAAAGGCGGTAATTTGAGGTTCCGATATGGTTGCAAATAACATTGACAGTTTTCATGCTATGACAGTCATTTATGCTTCATTTTAAAGCATTATGATTGCACTTTAATATGGTATATAATTTGTAGCATAATGTGTGTTGTTACTAATTGGTGAATTTGATAGATCGGTAGAATTATTGTTCTATGTTTAATAAACGCGGTAATCTGAGGTTCCGATATGTCGTTTATGCACCATTTTAAAGCATTAAAATTGCCATTTGTTTTGGTATATAATTTATTGCATAATGTATTTTTAGAAAACGGCCAATTGGATAAATCGGTAGAATTATTTTCCCAGGTTTAAAAACGCGGTAACTTGAGGTTCCGATATGGTTCTGAATAACTTTGACAGTTTTCATGCTAATTGGATAGATCGGTAGAATTATTTTCACAGCTTTAAAAAGGCGGTAGTTTGAGGTTCCGATATGGCTGCAAATAACATTGACAGTTTTCACGCTATGACAGTCATTTATGCATCATTTTAAAGCATTATGATTGCACTTTAATATGGTATATCATTTGTAGCATAATGTGTATCTTTACAAATTGGTCAATTTGATAGATCGGTAGAATTATTGTTCTATGTTTAATAAACGCAGTAATCTGAGGTTCCGATATGGTTGCAATTAACTTTGGCAGTTTTCGTGCTAGGACAGTCGTTTATGCACCATTTTAAAGCATTAAAATTGCCATTTGTTTTAGTATATAATTTATTGCATAATGTATTTTAAGAAAATGGCCAATTGGATAGATCGGTAGAATTATTTTCCTAGGTTTAAAAACGCGGTAATTTGAGGTTCCGATATGGTTGCAAATAACTTTGACAGTTTTCATGCTAGGGCAATAGTTTATGCATCATTTTAAATCATTACAGTTGCATTTTATTTTGGTGTATAATTTGTGGCATAATGAATTTTTACAAAAGTTGGATAGATCGGTATATTTATTGGTACAGGTTTAAAAATGCGGTAATTCAAGGCTCCGATATGGTTGCAAATAACTTTTATAGTTTTCATGTTATAACATTCGTTTATATATATTTTATTGCATTATAGTTGTTATTTGTTTTGGTATATAATTTATTGCATAATATATTTTTAGAAAATTGCCAATTGGATAGATCGGTAGAATTATTTTCACAGCTTTAAAAAGGCGGTAATTTGAGGTTCCGATATGGTTGCAAATAACATTGACAGTTTTCATGCTATGGCAGTCATTTATGCTTCATTTTAAAGCATTATGATTGCACTTTAATATGGTATATAATTTGTAGCATAATGTGTGTTTTTACTAATTGGTGAATTTGATAGATCGGTAGAATTATTGTTCTATGTTTAAAAACGCGGTAATTTGAGGTTCCGATATGGTTGCAAATATCTTTGACAGTTTTCATGCTAGGGCAATAGTTTATGCATCATTTTAAAGCATTACAGTTGCATTTTATTTTGGTGTATAATTTGTGGCATAATGAATTTTTACATAAGTTGGATAGATCGGTATATTTATTGGTACAGGTTTAAAAATGCGGTAATTCAAGGCTCCGATATGGTTGCAAATAACTTTTATAGTTTTCATGTTATAACAGTCGTTTATATATATTTTTATTGCATTATAGTTGCCATCTGTTTTGGTATATAATTTATTGCATAATGTATTTTTAGAAAACGGCCAATTGGATAAATCGGTAGAATTATTTTCCCAGGTTTAAAAACGCGGTAATTTGAGCTTCCGATATGGTTGTGAATAACTTTGACAGTTTTCATGCTATGACAGTCATTTATGCATCATTTTAAAGCATTACAGTTGCACTTTGTTTTTGTGTATAATTTGTGGCATAATGAATTTTTACAAAAATTGGATAGATCGGAATATTTATTGGTACAGGTTTAAAAATGCGGTAATTTAAGGCCCCGATATGGTTGCAAATAACTTTTATAGTTTTCATGTTATAACAGTCGTTTATGCATCTTTTTATTGCATTTTAGTTGCCATTTGTTTTGGTATATAATTTATTGCATAATGTATTTGAGGTTCCGCTATGGTTGTGAATTACTTTGACAGTTTTCATGCTATGACAGTCATTTATGCATCAGTTTAGAGCATTATGATTGCACTTTAATTTGGTATATCATTTGTGGCATAATGTTTTCGTCTACAAAATGGTCAATTTGATGGATCGGTAGAATTATTGTTCTATGTTTAAAAACGCGGTAATTTGAGGTTCCGATATGGTTGGAAATCACTTTGACAGTTTTCATGCTAGGGCATTAGTTTACGCATCATTTTAAGCATTACAGTTGCACTTTATTTTGGTGTATAATTTGTGGCATAATGAATTTTTACAAAAATTGGATAGATCGGTATATTTATTGGTACAGGTTCAAAAATGCGGTAATTTAAGGCTCCGATATGGTTGCAAATAACTTTTATAGTTTTCATGTTATAACAGTTTATATATCTTTTTATTGCATTATAGTTGCCATTTGTTTTGGTATATAATTTATTGCATAATATATTTTTAGAAAATTGCCAATTGGATAGATCGGTAGAATTATTTTCACAGCTTTAAAAAGGCGGTAATTTGAGGTTCCGATATGGTTGCAAATAACATTGACAGTTTTCATGCTATGGCAGTCATTTATGCTTCATTTTAAAGCATTATGATTGCACTTTAATATGGTATATAATTTGTAGCATAATGTGTGTTTTTACTAATTGGTGAATTTGATAGATCGGTAGAATTATTGTTCTATGTTTAATAAACGCAGTAATCTGAGGTTCCGATATGGTTGCAATTAACTTTGGCAGTTTTCGTGCTAGGACAGTCGTTTATGCACCATTTTAAAGCATTAAAATTGCCATTTGTGTTAGTATATAATTTATTGCATAATGTATTTTAAGAAAATGGCCAATTGGATAGATCGGTAGAATTATTTTCCCAGGTTTAAAAAGGCGGTAATTTGAGGTTCCGATATGGTTGTGAATAACTTTGACAGTTTTCATGCTATGACAGTCATTTATGCATCAGTTTAGACCATTATGATTGCACTTTAATTTGGTATATCATTTGTGGCATAATGTGTTCGTCTAAAAAATGGTCAATTTGATGGATCGGTAGAATTATTGTTCTATGTTTAAAAACGCGGTAATTTGAGGTTCCGATATGGTTGCAAATATCTTTGACAGTTTTCATGCTAGGGCAATAGTTTATGCATCATTTTAAAGCATTACAGTTGCATTTTATTTTGGTGTATAATTTGTGGCATAATGAATTTTTACATAAGTTGGATAGATCGGTATATTTATTGGTACAGGTTTAAAAATGCGGTAATTCAAGGCTCCGATATGGTTGCAAATAACTTTTATAGTTTTCATGTTATAACAGTCGTTTATATATATTTTTATTGCATTATAGTTGCCATCTGTTTTGGTATATAATTTATTGCATAATGTATTTTTAGAAAACGGCCAATTGGATAAATCGGTAGAATTATTTTCCCAGGTTTAAAAACGCGGTAATTTGAGCTTCCGATATGGTTGTGAATAACTTTGACAGTTTTCATGCTATGACAGTCATTTATGCATCATTTTAAAGCATTACAGTTGCACTTTGTTTTTGTGTATAATTTGTGGCATAATGAATTTTTACAAAAATTGGATAGATCGGAATATTTATTGGTACAGGTTTAAAAATGCGGTAATTTAAGGCCCCGATATGGTTGCAAATAACTTTTATAGTTTTCATGTTATAACAGTTTATATATCTTTTTATTGCATTATAGTTGCCATTTGTTTTGGTATATAACTTATTGCATAATATATTTTTAGAAAATTGCCAATTGGATAGATCGGTAGAATTATTTTCACAGCTTTAAAAAGGCGGTAATTTGAGGTTCCGATATGGTTGCAAATAACATTGACAGTTTTCATGCTATGACAGTCATTTATGCTTCATTTTAAAGCATTATGATTGCACTTTAATATGGTATATAATTTGTAGCATAATGTGTGTTTTTACTAATTGGTGAATTTGATAGATCGGTAGAATTATTGTTCTATGTTTAATAAACGCGGTAATCTGAGGTTCCGATATGGCTGCAATTAACTTTGGCAGTTTTCGTGCTAGGACAGTCGTTTATGCACCATTTTAAAACATTAAAATTGCCATTTGTTTTGGTATATAATTTATTGCATAATGTATTTTAAGAAAATGGCCAATTGGATAGATCGATAGAATTATTTTCCCAGGTTTAAAAAGGCGGTAATTTGAGGTTCCGATATGGTTGTGAATAACTTTGACAGTTTTCATGCTATGACAGTCATTTATGCATCAGTTTAGAGCATTATGATTGCACTTTAATTTGTTATATCATTTGTGGCATAATGTGTTCGTCTAAAAAATGGTCAATTTGATGGATCGGTAGAATTATTGTTCTATGTTTAAAAACGCGGTAATTTGAGGTTCCGATATGGTTGCAAATAACTTTGACAGTTTTCATGCTAGGGCAATAGTTTATGCATCATTTTAAAGCATTACAGTTGCACTTTATTTTGGTGTATAATTTGTGGCATAATGAATTTTTACAAAAGTTGGATAGATCGGTATATTTATTGGTACAGGTTTAAAAATGCGGTAATTCAAGGCTCCGATATGGTTGCAAATAACTTTTATAGTTTTCACGTTATAACAGTCGTTTATATATCTTTTTATTGCATTATAGTTGCCATTTGTTTTGGTATATAATTTATTGCATAATATATTTTTAGAAAATTGCCAATTGGATAGATCGGTAGAATTATTTTCACAGCTTTAAAAAGGCGGCAATTTGAGGTTCCGATATGGTTGCAAATAACATTGACAGTTTTCATGCTATGACAGTCATTTATGCTTCATTTTAAAACATTATGATTGCACTTTAATATGGTATATAATTTGTAGCATAATGTGTGTTTTTACAAATTGGTCAATTTGATAGATCGGTAGAATTATTGTTCTATGTTTAATAAAAGCAGTAATCTGAGGTTCCGATATGGTTGCAATTAACTTTGGCAGTTTTCGTGCTAGGACAGTCGTTTATGCATCATTTTAAAGCATTAAAATTGCCATTTGTTTTGGTATATAATTTATTGCATAATGTATTTTAAGAAAATGGCCAGTTGGATAGATCGGTAGAATTATTTTCCCAGGTTTAAAAAGGCGGTAATTTGAGGTTCCGATATGGTTGTGAATAACTTTGACAGTTTTCATGCTATGACAGTCATTTATGCATCAGTTTAGAGCAATATGATTGCACTTTAATTTGGTATATCATTTGTGGCATAATGTGTTCGTCTAAAAAATGGTCAATTTGATGGATCGGTAGAATTATTGTTCTATGTTTAAATGGTAATATGGTATATAATTTGTAGCATAATGTGTGTTTTTACAAATTGGTCGATTTGATAGATCGGTAGAATTATTGTTCTATGTTTAATAAAAGCAGTAATCTGAGGTTCCGATATGGTTGCAAATAACTTTGACAGTTTTCATGCTAGGGCAATAGTTTATGCATCATTTTAAAGCATTACAGTTGCACTTTAATTTGGTATATCATTTGTGGCATAATGAATTTTTACAAAAGTTGGATAGATTGGTATATTTATTGGTACAGGTTTAAAAATGCGGTAATTCAAGGCTCCGATATGGTTGCAAATAACTTTTATAGTTTTCATGTTATAACAGTCGTTTATACATCTTTTTATTGCATTTTAGTTGCCATTTGTTTTGGTATATAATTTATTGCATAATATATTTTTAGAAAATTGCCAGTTGGATAGACCGGTAGAATTATTTTCACAGCTTTAAAAAGGCGGTAATTTGAGGTTCCGATATGGTTGCAAATAACATTTACAGTTTTCATGCTATGACAGTCATTTATGCTTCATTTTAAAGCATTATGATTGCACTTTAATATGGTATATAATTTGTAGCATAATGTGTGTTTTTACTAATTGGTGAATTTGATAGATCGGTAGAATTATTGTTTTATGTTTAATAAAGGTTCCGATATGGCTGCAATTAACTTTGGCAGTTTTCGTGCTAGCATTAAAATTGCCATTTGTTTGGTATATAATTTATTGCATAATGTATTTTTAGAAAACGGCCAATTGGATAAATCGGTAGAATTATTTTCCCAGGTTTAAAAACGCGGTAATTTGAGTTTCCGATACGGTTGTGAATAACTTTGACAGTTTTCATGCTAGGGCAATTGTTTATGCATCATTTTAAAGCATTACAGTTGCACTTTATTTTGGTGTATAATTTGTGGCATAATGAATTTTTACAAAAGTTGGATAGATCGGTATATTTATTGGTACAGGTTTAAAAATGCGGTAATTCAAGGCTCCGATATGGTTGCAAATAACTTTTATAGTTTTCATGTTATAACAGTCGTTTATATATCTTTTTATTGCATTATAGTTGCCATTTGTTTTGGTATATAATTTATTGCATAATATATTTTTAGAAAATTGCCAATTGGATAGATCGGTAGAATTATTTTCACAGCTTTAAAAAGGCGGTAATTTGAGGTTCCGATATGGTTGCAAATAACATTGACAGTTTTCATGCTATGACAGTCATTTATGCTTCATTTTAAAGCATTATGATTGCACTTTAATATGGTATATAATTTGTAGCATAATGTGTGTTTTCACTAATTGGTGAATTTGATAGATCGGTAGAATTATTGTTCTATGTTTAATAAAGGTTCCGATCTGGCTGCAATTAACTTTGGCAGTTTTCGTGCTAGGACCATTTTAAAGCATTAAAATTGCCATTTGTTTTGGTATATAATTTATTGCATAATGTATTTTTAGAAAACGGCCAATTGGATAAATCGGTAGAATTATTTTCCCAGGTTTAAAAAGGCGGTAATTTGAGGTTCCGATATGGTTGTGAATAACTTTGACAGTTTTCATGCTATGACAGTCATTTATGCATCAGTTTAGAGCATTATGATTGCACTTTAATTTGGTATATCATTTGTGGCACAATGTGTTCGTCTAAAAAATGGTCAATTTGAAGGATCGGTAGAATTATTGTTCTATGTTTAAAAACGCGGTAATTTGAGGTTCCGATATGGTTGCAAATAACTTTGACAGTTTTCATGCTAGGGCAATAGTTTATGCATCATTTTAAAGCATTACAGTTGCAATTTATTTTGGTGTATAATTTGTGGCATAATGAATTTTTACAAAAATTGTATAGATCGGTATATTTATTGGTACAGGTTTAAAAATGCGGTAATTTAAGGCCCCGATATGGTTGCAAATCACTTTCATAGTTTTCATGTTATAACAGTCGTTTATACATCTTTTTATTGCATTTTAGTTGCCATTTGTTTTGGTATATAATTTATTGCATAATGTATGTTTAGAAGATGGCCAATTGGATAGATCGATAGAATTATTTTCCCAGGTTTAAAAAGGCGGTAATTTGAGGTTCCGATATGGTTGTGAATTACTTTGGCAGTTTTCATGCTATGAGAGTCATTTATGCATCAGTTTAGAGCATTATGATTGCACTTTAATTTGGTATATCATTTGTGGCATAATGTGTTCGTCTAAAAAATGGTCAATTTGAAGGATCGGTAGAATTATTGTTCTATGTTTAAAAACGCGGTAATTTGAGGTTCCGATATGGTTGCAAATAACTTTGACAGTTTTCATGCTAGGGCAATAGTTTATGCATCATTTTAAAGCATTACAGTTGCAATTTATTTTGGTGTATAATTTGTGGCATAATGAATTTTTACAAAAATTGGATAGATCGGTATATTTATTGGTACAGGTTCAAAAATAGGGTAATTTAAGGCTCCGATATGGTTGCAAATAACTTTTATAGTTTTCATGTTATAACAGTCGTTTATATATCTTTTTATTGCATTATTGTTGCCATTTGCTTTGTTATATAATTTTTTCCATAATATATTTTTGGAAAATGGCCAACTGGATAGATCGGTAGAATTATTTTCACAGCTTTAAAAAGGCGGTAATTTGAGGTTCCGATATGGTTGCAAATAACATTGACAGTTTTCATGCTATGACAGTCATTTATGCATCATTTTAAAGCATTATGATTGCACTTTAATATGGTATATCATTTGTAGCATAATGTGTATTTTTACAAATTGGTCAATTTGATAAATCGGTAGAATTTTTGTTCTATGTTTAATAAACGCAGTAATCTGAGGTTCCGATATGGTTGCAATTAACTTTGGCAGTTTTCGTGCTAGGACAGTCGTTTATGCACCATTTTAAAGCATTAAAATTGCCATTTGTTTTGGTATATAATTTATTGCATAATGTATTTTAAGAAAATGGCCAATTGGATAAATCGGTATAATTATTTTCCCAGGTTTAAAAACGCGGTAATTTGAGGTTCCGATATGGTTGTGAATAACTTTGACAGTTTTCATGCTATGACAGTCATTTATGCATCATTTTAAAGCATTACAGTTGCACTTTGTTTTTGTGTATAATGTGTGAATTTTTACAAAAATTGGATAGATCGGTATATTTATTGGTACAGGTTTAAAAATGCGGTAATTTAAGGCCCCGATATGGTTGCAAATAACTTTTATAGTTTTCATGTTATAACAGTCGTTTATACATCTTTTTATTGCATTTTAGTTGCCATTTGTTTTGGTATATAATTTATTCATTATGTATTTTTAGAAGATGGCCAATTGGATAGATCGATAGAATTATTTTCACAGGTTTAAAAAGGCGGTAATTTGAGGTTCCGATATGGTTGTGAATTACTTTGACAGTTTTCATGCTATGACAGTCATTTATTCATCAGTTTAGAGCATTATGATTGCACTTTAATTTGGTATATCATTTGTGGCATAATGTGTTCGTCTAAAAAATGGTCAAATTGATGGATCGGTAGAATTATTGTTCTATGTTTAAAAACGCGGTAATTTGAGGTTCCGATATGGTTGCAATTAACTTTGACAGTTTTCATGCTAGGGCATTAGTTACGCATCATTTTAAAGCATTAAAATTGCACTTTATTTTGGTGTATAATTTGTGGCATAATGAATTTTTACAAAAATTGGATAGATCGGTATATTTATTGGTACAGGTTTAAAAATGCGGTAATTTAAGGCCCCGATATGGTTGCAAATAACTTTTATAGTTTTCATGTTATAACAGTCGTTTATATATCTTTTTATTGCATTATAGTTGCCATTTGCTTTGGTATATAATTTATTCCATAATATATTTTTGGAAAATGGCCAATTGGATAGATCGGTAGAATTATTTTCACAGCTTTAAAAAGGCGGTAATTTGAGGTTCCGATATGGCTGCAAATAACATTGACAGTTTTCACGCTATGACAGTCATTTATGCATCATTTTAAAGCATTATGATTGCACTTTAATATGGTATATCATTTGTAGCATAATGTGTATTTTTACAAATTGGTCAATTTGATAGATCGGTAGAATTATTGTTCTATGTTTAATAAACGCAGTAATCTGAGGTTCCGATATGGTTGCAATTATTATTACCATTTGTTATGGTATATAATTTATTGCAAAATGTATTTTAAGAAAATGGCCAATTGGATAGATCGGTAGAATTATTTTCCCAGGTTTAAAAAGGCGGTAATTTGAGGTTCCGATATGGTTGTGAATAACTTTGACAGTTTTCATGCTATGACAGTCATTTATGCATCATTTTAAAGCATTATGATTGCACTTTAATATGGTATATCATTTGTAGCATAATGTGTATTTTTACAAATTGGTCAATTTGATAGATCGGTAGAATTATTGTTCTATGTTTAATAAACGCAGTAATCTGAGGTTCCGATATGGTTGCAATTATTATTACCATTTGTTATGGTATATAATTTATTGCAAAATGTATTTTAAGAAAATGGCCAATGGGATAGATCGGTAGAATTATTTTCCCAGGTTTAAAAAGGCGGTAATTTGAGGTTCCGATATGGTTTGCAAATAACTTTGACAGTTTTCATGCTAGGGCAATAGTTTATGCATCATTTTAAAGCATTACAGTTGCACTTTTTTTTTGTGTATAATTTGTGGCATAATGAATTTTTACAAAATTGGATAGATCGGTATATTTATTGGTACAGGTTTAAAAATGCAGTAATTTAAGGCCCCGATATGGTTGCAAATAACTTTTATAGTTTTCATGTTATAACAGTCGTTTATATACATCTTTTTATTGCATTTTAGTTGCCATTTGTTTTGGTATATAATTTATGGCATAATATATTTTTAGAAAATTGCCAATTGGATAGATCGGTAGAATTATTTTCACAGCTTTAAAAAGGCGGTAATTTGAGGTTCCGATATGGTTGCAAATAACATTGACAGTTTTCATGCTATGACAGTCATTTATGCATCGTTTTAAAGCATTATGATTGCACTTTAATATGGTATATAATTTGTAGCATAATGTGTGTTTTTACAAATTGGTCAATTTGATAGATCGGTAGAATTATTGTTCTATGTTTAATAAATGCAGTAATCTGAGGTTCCGATATGGTTGCAATTAACTTTGGCAGTTTTCGTGCTAGGACAGTCGTTTATGCACCATTTTAAAGCATTAAAATTGCCATTTGTTTTGGTATATAATTTATTGCATAATGTATTTTAAGAAAATGGCCAATTGGATAGATCGGTAGAATTATTTTCCCAGGTTTAAAAAGGCGGTAATTTGAGGTTCCGATATAGTTGTGAATAACTTTGACAGTTTTCATGCTATGACAGTCATTTATGCATCAGTTTAGAGTATTATGATTGCACTTTAATTTATTATATCATTTGTGGCATAATGTGTTCGTCTAAAAAATGGTCAATTTGATGGATCGGTAGAATTATTGTTCTATGTTTTAGTTGCCATTTGTTTTGGTATATAATTTATTCATTATGTATTTTTAGAAGATGGCCAATTGGATAGATCGATAGAATTATTTTCACAGGTTTAAAAAGGCGGTAATTTGAGGTTCCGATATGGTTGTGAATTACTTTGACAGTTTTCATGCTATGACAGTCATTTATGCATCAGTTTAGAGCATTATGATTGCACTTTAATTTGGTATATCATTTGTGGCATAATGTGTTCGTCTAAAAAATGGTCAAATTGATGGATCGGTAGAATTATTGTTCTATGTTTAAAAACGCGGTAATTTGAGGTTCCGATATGGTTGCAATTAACTTTGACAGTTTTCATGCTAGGGCATTAGTTACGCATCATTTTAAAGCATTAAAGTTGCACTTTATTTTGGTGTATAATTTGTGGCATAATGAATTTTTACAAAAATTGGATAGATCGGTATATTTATTGGTACAGGTTTAAAAATGCGGTAATTTAAGGCCCCGATATGGTTGCAAATAACTTTTATAGTTTTCATGTTATAACAGTCGTTTATATATCTTTTTATTGCATTATAGTTGCCATTTGCTTTGGTATATAATTTATTCCATAATATATTTTTGGAAAATGGCCAATTGGATAGATCGGTAGAATTATTTTCACAGCTTTAAAAAGGCGGTAATTTGAGGTTCCGATATGGCTGCAAATAACATTGACAGTTTTCACGCTATGACAGTCATTTATGCATCATTTTAAAGCATTATGATTGCACTTTAATATGGTATATCATTTGTAGCATAATGTGTATTTTTACAAATTGGTCAATTTGATAGATCGGTAGAATTATTGTTCTATGTTTAATAAACGCAGTAATCTGAGGTTCCGATATGGTTGCAATTATTATTACCATTTGTTATGGTATATAATTTATTGCAAAATGTATTTTAAGAAAATGGCCAATTGGATAGATCGGTAGAATTATTTTCCCAGGTTTAAAAAGGCGGTAATTTGAGGTTCCGATATGGTTGTGAATAACTTTGACAGTTTTCATGCTATGACAGTCATTTATGCATCATTTTAAAGCATTATGATTGCACTTTAATATGGTATATCATTTGTAGCATAATGTGTATTTTTACAAATTGGTCAATTTGATAGATCGGTAGAATTATTGTTCTATGTTTAATAAACGCAGTAATCTGAGGTTCCGATATGGTTGCAATTATTATTACCATTTGTTATGGTATATAATTTATTGCAAAATGTATTTTAAGAAAATGGCCAATTGGATAGATCGGTAGAATTATTTTCCCAGGTTTAAAAAGGCGGTAATTTGAGGTTCCGATATGGTTGCAAATAACTTTGACAGTTTTCATGCTAGGGCAATAGTTTATGCATCATTTTAAAGCATTACAGTTGCACTTTTTTTTTTGTGTATAATTTGTGGCATAATGAATTTTTACAAAAATTGGATAGATCGGTATATTTATTGGTACAGGTTTAAAAATGCAGTAATTTAAGGCCCCGATATGGTTGCAAATAACTTTTATAGTTTTCATGTTATAACAGTCGTTTATATACATCTTTTTATTGCATTTTAGTTGCCATTTGTTTTGGTATATAATTTATGGCATAATATATTTTTAGAAAATTGCCAATTGGATAGATCGGTAGAATTATTTTCACAGCTTTAAAAAGGCGGTAATTTGAGGTTCCGATATGGTTGCAAATAACATTGACAGTTTTCATGCTATGACAGTCATTTATGCATCATTTTAAAGCATTATGATTGCACTTTAATATGGTATATAATTTGTAGCATAATGTGTGTTTTTACAAATTGGTCAATTTGATAGATCGGTAGAATTATTGTTCTATGTTTAATAAATGCAGTAATCTGAGGTTCCGATATGGTTGCAATTAACTTTGGCAGTTTTCGTGCTAGGACAGTCGTTTATGCACCATTTTAAAGCATTAAAATTGCCATTTGTTTTGGTATATAATTTATTGCATAATGTATTTTAAGAAAATGGCCAATTGGATAGATCGGTAGAATTATTTTCCCAGGTTTAAAAAGGCGGTAATTTGAGGTTCCGATATAGTTGTGAATAACTTTGACAGTTTTCATGCTATGACAGTCATTTATGCATCAGTTTAGAGTATTATGATTGCACTTTAATTTATTATATCATTTGTGGCATAATGTGTTCGTCTAAAAAATGGTCAATTTGATGGATCGGTAGAATTATTGTTCTATGTTTTAGTTGCCATTTGTTTTGGTATATAATTTATTCATTATGTATTTTTAGAAGATGGCCAATTGGATAGATCGATAGAATTATTTTCACAGGTTTAAAAAGGCGGTAATTTGAGGTTCCGATATGGTTGTGAATTACTTTGACAGTTTTCATGCTATGACAGTCATTTATGCATCAGTTTAGAGCATTATGATTGCACTTTAATTTGGTATATCATTTGTGGCATAATGTGTTCGTCTAAAAAATGGTCAAATTGATGGATCGGTAGAATTATTGTTCTATGTTTAAAAACGCGGTAATTTGAGGTTCCGATATGGTTGCAATTAACTTTGACAGTTTTCATGCTAGGGCATTAGTTACGCATCATTTTAAAGCATTAAAGTTGCACTTTATTTTGGTGTATAATTTGTGGCATAATGAATTTTTACAAAAATTGGATAGATCGGTATATTTATTGGTACAGGTTTAAAAATGCGGTAATTTAAGGCCCCGATATGGTTGCAAATAACTTTTATAGTTTTCATGTTATAACAGTCGTTTATATATCTTTTTATTGCATTATAGTTGCCATTTGCTTTGGTATATAATTTATTCCATAATATATTTTTGGAAAATGGCCAATTGGATAGATCGGTAGAATTATTTTCACAGCTTTAAAAAGGCGGTAATTTGAGGTTCCGATATGGCTGCAAATAACATTGACAGTTTTCACGCTATGACAGTCATTTATGCATCATTTTAAAGCATTATGATTGCACTTTAATATGGTATATCATTTGTAGCATAATGTGTATTTTTACAAATTGGTCAATTTGATAGATCGGTAGAATTATTGTTCTATGTTTAATAAACGCAGTAATCTGAGGTTCCGATATGGTTGCAATTATTATTACCATTTGTTATGGTATATAATTTATTGCAAAATGTATTTTAAGAAAATGGCCAATTGGATAGATCGGTAGAATTATTTTCCCAGGTTTAAAAAGGCGGTAATTTGAGGTTCCGATATGGTTGTGAATAACTTTGACAGTTTTCATGCTATGACAGTCATTTATGCATCAGTTTAGAACATTATGATTGCACTTTAATTTGGTATATCATTTGTGGCATAATGTGTTCGTCTAAAAAATGGTCAATTTGATGGATCGGTAGAATTATTGTTCTATGTTTAAAAACGCGGTAATTTGAGGTTCCGATATAGTTGCAAATAACTTTGACAGTTTTCATGCTAGGGCAATATTTTATGCATCATTTTAAAGCATTACAGTTGCACTTTATTTTGGTGTATAATTTGTGGCATAATGAATTTTTACAAAAGTTGGATAGATCGGTATATTTATTGGTACAGGTTTAAAAATGCGCTAATTCAAGGCTCCGATATGGTTGCAAATAACTTTTGTAGTTTTCATGTTATAACAGTCGTTTATATATCTTTTTATTGCATTATAGTTGCCATTTGTTTTGGTATATAATTTATGGTATAATATATTTTTAGAAAATTGCCAATTGGATAGATCGGTAGAATTATTTTCACAGCTTTAAAAAGGCGGTAATTTGCCATTTGTTTTGGTATATAATTTATTGCATAATGTATTTTAAGAAAATGGCCAATTGGATAGATCGGTAGAATTATTTTCCCAGGTTTAAAAAGGTAATTTGAGGTTCCGATATGGTTGTGAATTACTTTGACAGTTTTCATGCTATGACAGTCATTTATGCATCAGTTTAGAGCATTATGATTGCACTTTAATTTGGTATATCATTTGTGGCATAATGTGTTCGTCTAAAAAATGGTCAATTTGATGGATCGGTAGAATTATTGTTCTATGTTTAAAAACGCGGTAATTTGAGGTTCCGATATGGTTGCAAATAACTTTGACAGTTTTCATGCTAGGGCATTAGTTTACGCATCATTTTAAAGCATTACAGTTGCACTTTATTTTGGTATATAATTTGTGGCATAATGAATTTTTACAAAAATTGGATAGATCGGTATATTTATTGGTACAGGTTCAAAAATGCGGTAATTTAAGGCTCCGATATGGTTGCAAATAACTTTTATAGTTTTCATGTTATAACAGTCGTTTATATATCTTTTTATTGCATTATAGTTGCCATTTGCTTTGGTATATAATTTATTCCATAATATATTTTTGGAAAATGGCCAATTGGATAGATCGGTAGAATTATTTTCACAGCTTTAAAAACGCGGGTAGTTTGAGGTTCCGATATGGCTGCAAATAACATTGACAGTTTTCACGCTATGACAGTCATTTATGCATCATTTTAAAGCATTATGATTGCACTTTAATATGGTATATCATTTGTAGCATAATGTGTATTTTTACAAATTGGTCAATTTGATAGATCGGTAGAATTATTGTTCTATGTTTAATAAACGCAGTAATCTGAGGTTCCGATATGGTTGCAATTAACTTTGGCAGTTTTCGTGCTAGGACAGTCGTTTATGCACCATTTTAAAGCATTAAAATTGCCATTTGTTTTGGTATATAATTTATTGCATAATGTATTTTTAGAAAATGGCCAATTGGATAGATCGGTAGAATTATTTTCCCAGGTTTAAAAAGGCGGTAATTTGAGGTTCCGATATGGTTGTGAATAACTTTGACAGTTTTCATACTATGACAGTCATTTATGCATCATTTTAAAGCATTATGATTCCACTTTAATTTGGTATATCATTTGTGGCACAATGTGTTCGTCTAAAAAATGGTCAATTTGAAGGATCGGTAGAATTATTGTTCTATGTTTAAAAACGCGGTAATTTGAGGTTCCGATATGGTTGCAAATAACTTTGACAGTTTTCATGCTAGGGAAATAGTTTATGCATCATTTTAAAGCATTACAGTTGCACTTTATTTTGGTGTATAATTTGTGGCATAATGAATTTTTACAAAAGTTGGATAGATCGGTATATTTATTGGTACAGGTTTAAAAATGCGGTAATTCAAGGCTCCGATATGGTTGCAAATAACTTTTATAGTTTTCATGTTATAACAGTCGTTTATATAACTTTTTATTGCATTATAGTTGCCATTTGTCTTGGTATATAATTTATTGCATAATATATTTTTAGAAAATTGCCAATTGGATAGATCGGTAGAATTATTTTCACAGCTTTAAAAAGGCGGTAATTTGAGGTTCCGATATGGCTACAAATAACATTGACAGTTTTCATGCTATGACAGTCATTTATGCTTCATTTTAAAGCATTATGATTGCACTTTAATATGGTATATAATTTGTAGCATAATGTGTGTTTTTACTAATTGGTTAATTTGATAGATCGGTAGAATTATTGTTCTATGTTTAATAAACGCGGTAATCTGAGGTTCCGATATGGCTGCAATTAACTTTGGCAGTTTTCGTGCTAGGACAGTCGTTTATGCACCATTTTAAAGCATTAAAATTGCCATTTGTTTTGGTATATAATTTATTGCATAATGTATTTTTAGAAAACGGCCAATTGGATAAATCGGTAGAATTATTTTCCCAGGTTTAAAAACGCGGTAATTTGAGGTTCCGATATGGTTGTGAATAACTTTGACAGTTATCATGCTATGACAGTCATTTATGCATCATTTTAAAGCATTACAGTTGCACATTGTTTTTGTGTATAATTTGTGGCATAATGAATTTTTACAAAAGTTGGATAGATCGGTATATTTATTGGTACAGGTTTAAAAATGCGGTAATTCAAGGCTCCGATATGGTTGCAAATAACTTTTATAGTTTTCATGTTATAACAGTCGTTTATACTTCTTTTTATTGCATTTTAGTTGCCATTTGTTTTGGTATATAATTTATTGCATAATGTATTTTTAGAAGATGGCCAATTGGATAGATCGATAAAATTATTTTCCCAGGTTTAAAAAGGCGGTAATTTGAGGTTCCGATATGGTTGTGAATTACTTTGACAGTTTTCATGCTAGGGCATTAGTTTACACATCATTTTAAAGCATTACAGTTGCACTTTATTTTGGTGCATAATTTGTGGCATAATGCAAATAACATTGGCAGTTTTCACGCTATGACAGTCATTTATGCATCATTTTAAAGCATTATGATTGCACTTTAATATGGTATATCATTTGTAGCATAATGTGTATTCTTACAAATTGGCCAATTTGATAGATCGGTAGAATTATTGTTCTATGTTTAATAAACGCAGTAATCTGAGGTTCCGATATGGTTGCAATTAACTTTGGCAGTTTTCGTGTTAGGACAGTCGTTTATGCACCATTTTAGAGCATTAAAATTGCCATTTGTTTTGGTATATAATTAATTGCATAATGTATTTTAAGAAAATGGCCAATTGGATAGATCGGTAGAATTATTTTCCCAGGTTTAAAAAGGCGGTAATTTAAGGTTCCGATATGGTTGTGAATAACTTTGACAGTTTTCAAGCTATGACAGTCATTTATGCATCATTTTAAAGCATTATGATTGCACTTTAATTTGGTATATCATTTGTGGCACAATGTGTTCGTCTAAAAAATGGTCAATTTGAAGGATCGGTAGAATTATTGTTCTATGTTTAAAAACGCGGTAATTTGAGGTTCCGATATGGTTGCAAATAACTTTGACAGTCTTCATGCTAGGGCAATAGTTTATGCATCATTTTAAAGCTTTACAGTTGCACTTTATTTTGGTGTATAATTTGTGGCATAATGAATTTTTACAAAAGTTGGATAGATCGGTATATTTATTGGTAGAGGTTTAAAAATGCGGTAATTCAAGGCTCCGATATGGTTGCAAATAACTTTTATAGTTTTCATGTTATAACAGTAGTTTATATATCTTTTATTGCATTATAGTTGCCATTTGTTTTGATATATAATTTATTGCATAATATATTTTTAGAAAATTGCCAATTGGATAGATCGGTAGAATTATTTTCACAGCTTTAAAAAGGCAGTAATTTGAGGTTCCGATATGGTTGCAAATAACATTGACAGTTTTCATGCTATGACAGTCATTTATGCATCATTTTAAAGCATTATGATTGCACTTTAATATGGTATATAATTTGTAGCATAATGTGTGTTTTTACAAATTGGTCAATTGGATAGATCGGTAGAATTATTGTTCTATGTTTAATAAAAGCAGTAATCTGATGTTCCGATATGGTTGCAATTAACTTTGGCAGTTTTCGTGCTAGGACAGTCGTTTATGCACCATTTTAAAGCATTAAAATTGCCATTTGTATTTTAAGAAAATGGCCAATTGGATAGATCGGTAGAATTATTTTCCCAGGTTTAAAAAGGCGGTAATTTGAGGTTCCGATATGGTTGTGAATAACTTTGACAGTTTTCATGCTATGAGAGTCATTTATGCATCAGTTTAGAGCATTATGATTGCACTTTAATTTGGTATATCATTTGTGGCATAATGTGTTCGTCTAAAAAATGGTCAATTTGATGGATCGGTAGAATTATTGTTCTATGTTTAAAAACGCGGTAATTTGAGGTTCCGATATGGTTGCAAATAACTTTGACAGTTTTCATGCTAGGGCAATAGTTTATGCATCATTTTAAAGCATTACAGTTGCACTTTATTTTGGTGTATAATTTGTGGCATAATGAATTTTTACAAAAGTTGGATAGATCGGTATATTTATTGGTGGAGGTTTAAAAATGCGGTAATTCAAGGCTCCGATATGGTTGCAAATAACTTTTATAGTTTTCATGTTATAACAGTCGTTTATACATCTTTTTATTGCATTTTAGTTGCCATTTGTTTTGGTATATAATTTATTGCATAATGTATTTTTAGAAGATGGCCAATTGGATAGATCGATAGAATTATTTTCCCAGGTTTAAAAAGGCGGTAATTTGAGGTTCCGATATGGTTGTGAATTACTTTGACAGTTTTCATGCTATGACAGTCATTTATGCATCAGTTTAGAGCATTATGATTGCACTTTAATTTGGTATATCATTTGTGGCATAATGTGTTCGTCTAAAAAATGGTCAATTTGATGGATCGGTAGAATTATTGTTCTATGTTTAAAAACGAGGTAATTTGAGGTTCCGATATGGTTGCAAATAACTTTGACAGTTTTCATGCTGGGGCATTAGTTTACGCATCATTTTAAAGCATTACAGTTGCACTTTATTTTGGTGTATAATTTGTGGCATAATAAATTTTTACAAAAATTGGATAGATCGGTATATTTATTGGTTCAGGTTCAAAAATGCGGTAATTTAAGGCTCCGATATGGTTGCAAATAACTTTTATAGTTTTCATGTTATAACAGTCGTTTATATATCTTTTTAATGCATTATAGTTGCCATTTGCTTTGGTATATAATTTATTCCATAATATATTTTTGGAAAATGGCCAATTGGATAGATCGGTAGAATTATTTTCACAGCTTTAAAAACGCGGTAGTTTGAGGTTCCGATATGGCTGCAAATAACATTGACAGTTTTCACGCTATGACAGTCGTTTATGCATCATTTTAAAGCATTATGATTGCACTTTAATATGGTATATCATTTGTAGCATAATGTGTATTTTTACAAATTGGTCAATTTGATAGATCGGTAGAATTATTGTTCTATGTTTAATAAACGCAGTAATCCGATATGGTTGCAATTAACTTTGGCAGTTTTCGTGCTAGGACAGTCGTTTATGCACCATTTTAAAGCATTAAAATTGCCATTTGTTTTGATATATAATTTATTGCATAATGTATTTTAAGAAAATGGCCAATTGGATAGATCGGTAGAATTATTTTCCCAGGTTTAAAAAGGCGGTAATTTGAGGTTCCGATATGGTTGTGAATTACTTTGACAGTTTTCATGCTATGACAGTCATTTATGCATCAGTTTAGAGCATTATGATTGCACTTTAATTTGGTATATCATTTGTGGCATAATGTGTTCGTCTAAGAAATGGTCAATTTGATGGATCGGTAGAATTATTGTTCTATGTTTAAAAACGCGGTAATTTGAGGTTCCGATACGGTTGTAAATAACTTTGACAGTTTTCATGCTAGGGCAATAGTTTATGTATCATTTTAAAGCATTACAGTTGCACTTTATTTTGGTGTATAATTTGTGGCATAATGAATTTTTACAAAAGTTGGATAGATCGGTATATTTATTGGTACAGGTTTAAAAATGCGGTAATTTAAGGCCCCGATATGGTTGCAAATAACTTTTATAGTTTTCATGTTATAACAGTCGTTTATACATCTTTTTATTGAATTTTAGTTGCCATTTGCTTTGGTATATAATTTATTGCATAATGTATTTTTAGAAGGTGGCCAATTGGATAGATCGATAGAATTATTTTCCCAGGTTTAAAAAGGCAGTAATTTGAGATTCCGATATAGTTGTGAATTACTTTGACAGTTTTCATGCTATGACAGTCATTTATGCATCAGTTTAGAGCATTATGATTGCACTTTAATTTGGTATATCATTTGTGGCATAATGTGTTCGTCTAAAAAATGGTCAATTTGATGGATCGGTAGAATTATTGTTCTACGTTTAAAAACGCGGTAATTTGAGGTTCCGATATGGTTGCAAATAACTTTGACAGTTTTCATGCTAGGGCAATTGTTTATGTATCATTTTAAAGCATTACAGTTGCACTTTATTTTGGTGTATAATTTGTGGCATAATGAATTTTTACAAAAGTTGTATAGATCGGTATATTTATTGGTACAGGTTTAAAATAACTTTTATAGTTTTCGTGTTATAACAGTCGTTTATATATCTTTTTATTGCATTATAGTTGCCATTTGTTTTGGTATATAAATTATTGCATAATATATTTTTAGAAAATTGCCAATTGGATAGATCGGTAGAATTATTTTCACAGCTTTAGAAACGCGGGTAGTTTGAGGTTCCGATATGGCTGCAAATAACATTGACAGTTTTCATGCTATGACAGTCATTTATGCATCATTTTAAAGCATTATGATTGCACTTTAATATGGTATATAATTTGTAGCATAATGTGTGTTTTTACAAATCGGTCTATTTGATAGATCGGTAGAAATATTACAAATTGGTCAATTTGATAGATCGGTAGAATTATTGTTTTGGTATATAATTTATTGCATAATGTATTTTTAGAAAATGGCCAATTGGATAGATCGGTAGAATTATTTTCCCAGGTTTAAAAAGGCGGTAATTTGAGGTTCCGATATGGTTGTGAATTAATTTGACAGTTTTCATGCTACGACAGTCATTTATGCATCAGTTTAGAGCATTATGATTGCACTTTAATTTGGTATATCATTTGTGGCATAATGTGTTCGTCTAAAAAATGGTCAATTTGATGGATCGGTAGAATTATTGTTCTATGTTTAAAAACGCGGTAATTTGAGGTTCCGATATGGTTGCAAATAACTTTTATAGTTTTCATGCTAGGGCATTAGTTTACGCATCATTTTAAAGCATTACAGTTGCACTTTATTTTGGTGTATAATTTGTGGCATAATGAATTTTTACAAAAGTTGGATAGATCGGTATATTTATTGGTACAGGTTTAAAAATGCGGTAATTTAAGGCCCCGATATGGTTGCAAATAACTTTTATAGTTTTCATGTTATAACAGTCGTTTATACATCTTTTTATTGAATTTTAGTTGCCATTTGCTTTGGTATATAATTTATTGCATAATGTATTTTTAGAAGGTGGCCAATTGGATAGATCGATAGAATTATTTTCCCAGGTTTAAAAAGGCAGTAATTTGAGATTCCGATATAGTTGTGAATTACTTTGACAGTTTTCATGCTATGACAGTCATTTATGCATCAGTTTAGAGCATTATGATTGCACTTTAATTTGGTATATCATTTGTGGCATAATGTGTTCGTCTAAAAAATGGTCAATTTGATGGATCGGTAGAATTATTGTTCTACGTTTAAAAACGCGGTAATTTGAGGTTCCGATATGGTTGCAAATAACTTTGACAGTTTTCATGCTAGGGCAATTGTTTATGTATCATTTTAAAGCATTACAGTTGCACTTTATTTTGGTGTATAATTTGTGGCATAATGAATTTTTACAAAAGTTGTATAGATCGGTATATTTATTGGTACAGGTTTAAAATAACTTTTATAGTTTTCATGTTATAACAGTCGTTTATATATCTTTTTATTGCATTATAGTTGCCATTTGTTTTGGTATATAAATTATTGCATAATATATTTTTAGAAAATTGCCAATTGGATAGATCGGTAGAATTATTTTCACAGCTTTAGAAACGCGGTAGTTTGAGGTTCCGATATGGCTGCAAATAACATTGACAGTTTTCATGCTATGACAGTCATTTATGCATCATTTTAAAGCATTATGATTGCACTTTAATATGGTATATAATTTGTAGCATAATGTGTGTTTTTACAAATTGGTCAATTTGATAGATCGGTAGAATTATTGTTTTGGTATATAATTTATTGCATAATGTATTTTTAGAAAATGGCCAATTGGATAGATCGGTAGAATTATTTTCACAGCTTTAGAAACGCGGTAGTTTGAGGTTCCGATATGGCTGCAAATAACATTGACAGTTTTCACGCTATGACACTCATTTATGCATCATTTTAAAGCATTATGATTGCACTTTAATATAGTATATCATTTGTAGCATAATGTGTATTTTTACAAATCGGTCTATTTGATAGATCGGTAGAATTATTGTTCTATGTTCAAAAAACGCAGTAATCTGAAGTTCCGATATGGTTGCAATTAACTTTGGCAGTTTTCGTGCTAGGACAGTCGTTTATGCACCATTTTAAAGCATTAAAATTGACAATTGTTTTGGTATATAATTTATTGCATAATGTAATTTAAGAAAATGGCCAATTGGATAGATCGATAGAATTATTTTCCCAGGTTTAAAAAGGCGGTAATTTGAGGTTCCGATATGGTTGTGAATTAATTTGACAGTTTTCATGCTATGACAGTCATTTATGCATCAGTTTAGAGCATTATGATTGCACTTTAATTTGGTATATCATTTGTGGCATAATGTGTTCGTCTAAAAAATGGTCAATTTGATGGATCGGTAGAATTATTGTTCTATGTTTAAAAACGCGGTAATTTGAGGTTCCGATATGGTTGCAAATAACTTTTATAGTTTTCATGCTAGGGCATTAGTTTACGCATCATTTTAAAGCATTACAGTTGCACTTTATTTTGGTGTATAATTTGTGGCATAATGAATTTTTACAAAAATTGGATAGATCGGTATATTTATTTTCCCAGGTTCAAAAATGCGGTAATTTAAGGCTCCGATATGGTTGCAAATAACTTTTATAGTTTTCATGTTATAACAGTCGTTTATATATCTTTTTATTGCATTATAGTTGCCATTTGCTTTGGTATATAATTTATTCCATAATATATTTTTGGAAAATGGCCAATTGGATAGATCGGTAGAATTATTTTCACAGCTTTAAAAACGCGGTAGTTTGAGGTTCCGATATGGCTGCAAATAACATTGACAGTTTTCACGCTATGACAGTCATTTATGCATCATTTTAAAGCATTATGATTGCACTTTAATACGGTATATCATTTGTAGCATAATGTGTATTTTTACAAATTGGTCAATTTGATAGATCGGTAGAATTATTGTTCTATGTTTAATAAACGCAGTAATCTGAGGTTCCGATATGGTTGCAATTAACTTTGGCAGTTTTCGTGCTAGGACAGTCGTTTATGCACCATTTTAAAGCGTTAAAATTGCCATTTGTTTTGGTATTTAATTTATTGCATAATGTATTTTTAGAAAATGGCCAATTGGATAGATCGGTAGAATTATTTTCCCAGGTTTAAAAAGGCGGTAATTTGAGGTTCCGATATGGTTGTGAATAACTTTGACAGTTTTCATGCTATGACAGTCATTTATGCATCATTTGAAAGCATTATGATTGCACTTTAATTTGGTATATCATTTGTGGCACAATGTGTTCGTCTAAAAAATGGTCAATTTGAAGGATCGTAGAATTATTGTTCTATGTTTAAAAACGCGGTAATTTGAGGTTCCGATATGGTTGCAAATAACTTTGACAGTTTTCATGCTAGGGCAATAGTTTATGCATCATTTTAAAGCATTACAGTTGCACTTTATTTTGGTGTATAATTTGTGGCATAATGAATTTTTACAAAAATTGGATAGATCGGTATATTTATTGGTACAGGTTCAAAAATGCGGTAATTTAAGGCTCCGATATGGTTGCAAATAACTTTTATAGTTTTCATGTTATAACAGTCGTTTATATATCTTTTTGTTGCATTATAGTTGCCATTTGCTTTGGTATATAATTTATTCCATAATATATTTTTGGAAAATGGCCAATTGGATAGATCGGTAGAATTATTTTCACAGCTTTAAAAACGCGGTAGTTTGAGGTTCCGATATGGCTGCAAATAACATTGACAGTTTTCACGCTATGACAGTCATTTATGCATCATTTTAAAGCATTATGATTGCACTTTAATATGGTATATCATTTGTAGCATAATGTGTATTTTTACAAATTGGTCAATTTGATAGATCGGTAGAATTATTGTTCTATGTTTAATAAACGCAGTAATCTGAGGTTCCGATATGGTTGTGAATAACTTTGACAGTTTTCATGCTATGACGGTCATTTATGCATCAGTTTAGAGCATTATGATTGCACTTTAATTTGGTATATCATTTGTGGCATAATGTGTTCGTCTAAAAAATGGTCATTTTGATGGATCGGTAGAATTATTTTTCTATGTTTAAAAACGCGGTAACTTGAGGTTCCGATATGGTTGCAAATAACTTTGACAGTTTTCATGCTAGGGCAATAGTTTATGCATAATTTTAAAGCATTACAGTTGCACTTTTGGTGTATAATTTGTGGCATAATGAATTTTTACAAAAGTTGGATAGATCGGTATATTTATTGGTACAGGTTTAAAAATGCGGTAATTCAAGGCTCCGATATGGTTGCAAATAACTTTTATAGTTTTCATGTTATAACAGTCGTTTATATATCTTTTTATTGCATTATAGTTGCCATTTGTTTTGGTATATAATTTATTGCATAATATATTTTTAGAAAATTGCCAATTGGATAGATCGGTAGAATTATTTTCACAGCTTTAAAAAGGCGGTAATTTGAGGTTCCGATATGGTTGCAAATAACTTTGACAGTTTTCATGCTATGACAGTCATTTATGCATCATTTTAAAGCATTATGATTGCACTTTAATATGGTATATAATTTGTAGCATAATAGTGTTTTTACTAATTGGTGAATTTGATAGATCGGTAGAATTATTGTTCTATGTTTAATAAACGCCGTAATCAGAGGTTCCGATATGGCTGCAATTAACTTTGGCAGTTTTCGTGCTAGGACAGTCGTTTATGCACCATTTTAAAGCATTAAAATTGCCATTTGTTTTGGTATATAATTTATTGCATAATGTATTTTTAGAAAACGGCCAATTGGATAAATCGGTAGAATTATTTTCCCAGGTTTAAAAACGCGGTAATTTGAGGTTCCGATATGGTTGTGAATAACTTTGACAGTTTTCATGCTATGACAGTCATTTATGCATCATTTTAAAGCATTACAGTTACACTTTGTTTTTGTGTATAATTTGTGGCATAATGAATTTTTACAAAAATTGGATAGATCGGTATATTTATTGGTACAGGTTTAAAAATGCGGTAATTTAAGGCCCCGATATGGTTGCAAATAACTTTTATGGTTTTCATGTTATAACAGTCGTTCATATATCTTTTTATTGCATTTTAGTTGCCATTTGTTTTGGTATATAATTTATTGCATAATGTATTTTTAGAAGATGGCCAATTGGATAGATCGATAGAATTAATTTCCCAGGTTTAAAAAGGCGGTAATTTGAGGTTCCGATATGGTTGTGAATTACTTTGACAGTTTTCATGCTATGACAGTCATTTATGCATCAGTTTAGAGCATTATGATTGCACTTTAATTTGGTATATCATTTGTGGCATAATGTGTTCGTCTAAAAAATGGTCAATTTGATGGATCGGTAGAATTATTGTTCTATGTTTAAAAACGCGGTAATTTGAGGTTCCGATATGGTTGCAAATAACTTTGACAGTTTTCATGCTAGGGCAATAGTTTACGCATCATTTTAGAGCATTAGAGTTGCACTTTATTTTGGTGTATAATTTGTGGCATAATGAATTTTTACAAAAGTTGGATAGATCGGTATATTTATTGGTACAGGTTTAAAAATGCGGTAATTCAAGGCTCCGATATGGTTGCAAATAACTTTTATAGTTTTCATGTTATAACAGTCGTTTATATATCTTTTTATTGCATTATTATTGTTCTATGTTTAAAAACGCGGTAATTTGAGGTTCCGATATGGTTGCAAATAACTTTGACAGTTTTCATGCTAGGGCAATAGTTTACGCATCATTTTAGAGCATTACAGTTGCACTTTATTTTGGTGTATAATTTGTGGCATAATGAATTTTTACAAAAGTTGGATAGATCGGTATATTTATTGGTACAGGTTTAAAAATGCGGTAATTCAAGGCTCCGATATGGTTGCAAATAACTCTTATAGTTTTCATGTTATAACAGTCGTTTATATATCTTTTTATTGCATTATAGTTGCCATTTGTTTTGGTATATAATTTATTGCATAATATATTTTTAGAAAATTGCCAATTGGATAGATCGGTAGAATTATTTTCACAGCTTTAAAAAGGCGGTAATTTGAGGTTCCGATATGGTTGCAAATAACATTGACAGTTTTCATGCTATGACAGTCATTTATGCATCATTTTAAAGCATTATGATTGCACTTTAATATGGTATATAATTTGTAGCATAATGTGTGTTTTTACAAATTGGTCAATTTGATAGATCGATAGAAGTATTGTTCTATGTTTAATAAACGCAGTAATCTGAGGTTCCGATATGGTTGCAATTAACTTTGGCAGTTTTCGTGCTAGGACAGTCGTTTATGCACCATTTTAAAGCATTAAAATTGCCATTTGTTTTGGAATATAATTTACTGCATAATGTATTTTAAGAAAACGGCCAATTGGATAAATCGGTAGAATTATTTTCCCAGGTTTAAAAACGCGGTAATTTGAGGTTCCGATATGGTTGTGAACTACTTTGACAGTTTTCATGCTATGACAGTCATTTATGCATCAGTTTAGAGCATTATGATTGCACTTTAATTTGGTATATCATTTGTGGCATAATGTGTTCGTCTAAAAAATGGTCATTTTGATGGATCGGTAGAATTATTTTTCTATGTTTAAAAACGCGGTAACTTGAGGTTCCGATATGGTTGCAAATAACTTTGACAGTTTTCATGCTAGGGCAATAGTTTATGCATAATTTTAAAGCATTACAGTTGCACTTTTGGTGTATAATTTGTGGCATAATGAATTTTTACAAAAGTTGGATAGATCGGTATATTTATTGGTACAGGTTTAAAAATGCTGTAATTTAAGGCCCCGATATGGTTGCAAATAACTTTTATAGTTTTCATATTATAACAGTCGTTTATACATCTTTTTATTGCATTTTAGTTGCCATTTGTTTTGGTATATAATTTATTGCATAATGTATTTTTAGAAGATGGCCAATTGGATAGATCGATAGAATTATTTTCCCAGGTTTAGAAAGGCGGTAATTTGAGGTTCCGATATGGTTGTTAATTACTTTGACAGTTTTCATGCTATGACAGTCATTTATGCATCAGTTTAGAGCATTATGATTGCACTTTAATATGGTATATAATTTGTAGCATAATGTGTGTTTTTACTAATTGGTGAATTTGATAGATCTGTAGAATTATTGTTCTATGTTTAATAAACGCGGTAATCTGAGTTTCCGATATGACTGCAATTAACTTTGGCAGTTTTCGTGCTAGGACAGTCGTTTATGCACCATTTTAAAGCATTAAAATTGCCATTTGTTTTGGTATATAATTTATTGCATAATGTATTTTTAAAAAACGGCCAATTGGATAAATCGGTAGAATTATTTTCCCAGGTTTAAAAACGCGGTAATTTGAGGTTCCGATATGGTTGTGAATTACTTTGACAGTTTTCATGCTATGACAGTCATTTATGCATTAGTTTAGAGCATTATGATTGCACTTTAATTTGTTATATCTTTTGTGGCATAATGTGTTCGTCTAAAAAATGGTCAATTTGATGGATCGGTAGAATTATTGTTCTATGTTTAAAAACGCGGTAATTTGAGGTTCCGATATGGTTGCAAATAACTTTGACAGTTTTCATGCTAGGGCATTAGTTTACGCATCATTTTAAAGCATTACAGTTGCACTTTATTTTGGTGTATAATTTGTGGCATAATGAATTTTAAAAAAATTGGATAGATCGGTATATTTATTGGTACAGGTTCAAAAATGCGGTAATTTAAGGCTCCGGTATGGTTGCAAATAACTTTTATAGTTTTCATGTTATAACAGTCGTTTATATATCTTTTTATTGCATTATAGTTGCCATTTGCTTTGGTATATAATTTATTCCATAATATATTTTTGGAAAATGGCCAATTGGATAGATCGGTAGAATTATTTTCACAGCTTTAAAAACGCGGTAGTTTGAGGTTCCGATATGGTTGTGAATAACTTTGACAGTTTTCATGCTATGACAGTCATTTATGCATCATTTTAAAGCATTATGATTGCACTTTAATTTGGTATATCATTTGTGGCACAATGTGTTCTTCTAAAAAATGGTCAATTTGAAGGATCGGTAGAATTATTGTTCTATGTTTAAAAACGCGGTAATTTGAGGTTCCGATATGGTTGCAAATAACTTTGACAGTTTTCATGCTAGGGCAATAGTTTATGCATCATTTTAAAGCATTACAGTTGCACTTTATTTTGGTGTATAATTTGTGGCATAATGAATTTTTACAAAAGTTGGATAGATCGGTATATTTATTGGTACAGGTTTAAAAATGCGGTAATTCAAGGCTCTGATATGGTTGCAAATAACTTTTATAGTTTTCATGTTATAACAGTCGTTTATATATCTTTTTATTGCATTATAGTTGCCATTTGTTTTGGTATATAATTTATTGCATAATATATTTTTAGAAAATTGCCAATTGGATAGATCGGTAGAATTATTTTCACAGCTTTAAAAAGGCGGTAATTTGAGGTTCCGATATGGTTGAAAATAACATTGACAGTTTTCATGCTATGACAGTCATTTATGCATCATTTTAAAGCATTATGATTTCACTTTAATATGGTATATAATTTGTAGCATAATGTGTGTTTTTACAAATTGGTCAATTTGATAGATCGGTAGAATTATTGTTCTATGTTTAATAAAAGCAGTAATCTGAGGTTCCGATATGGTTGCAATTAACTTTGGCAGTTTTCGTGCTAGGACAGTCGTTTATGCACCATTTTAAAGCATTAAAATTGCCATTTGTTTTGGTATATAATTTATTGCATAATGTATTTTAAGAAAATGGCCAATTGGATAGATCGGTAGAATTATTTTCCCAGGTTTAAAAAGGCGGTAATTTGAGGTTCCGATATGGTTGTGAATAACTTTGACAGTTTTCATGCTATGACAGTCATTTATGCATCAGTTTAGAGCATTATGATTGCACTTTAATTTGGTATATCATTTGTGGCATAATGTGTTCGTCTAAAAAATGGTCAATTTGATGGATCGGTAGAATTATTGTTCTATGTTTAAAAACGCGGTAATTTGAGGTTCCGATATGGTTGCAAATAACTTTGACAGTTTTCATGCTAGCGCAATAGTTTATGCATCATTTTAGAGCATTACAGTTGCACTTTATTTTGGTGTATAATTTGTGGCATAATGAATTTTTACAAAAGTTGGATAGATCGGTATATTTATTGGTACAGGTTTAAAAATGCGGTAATTCAAGGCTCCGATATGGTTGCAAATAACTTTTATAGTTTTCATGTTATAACAGTCGTTTCTATATCTTTTTATTGCATTATAGTTGCCATTTGTTTTGGTATATAATTTATTGCATAATATATTTTTAGAAAATTGCCAATTGGATAGATCGGTAGAATTATTTTCACAGCTTTAAAAAGACGGTAATTTGAGGTTCCGATATGGTTGTGAATAACTTTGACAGTTTTCATGCTATGACAGTCATTTATGCATAATTTTAAAGCATTATGATTGCACTTTAATTTGGTATATCATTTGTGGCACAATGTGTTCGTCTAAAAAATGGTCAATTTGAAGGATCGGTAGAATTATTGTTCTATGTTTAAAAACGCGGTAATTTGAGGTTCCGATATGGTTGCAAACAACTTTGACAGTTTCCATGCTAGGGCAATAGTTTATGCATCATTTTAAAGCATTACAGTTGCACTTTAATATGGTATATAATTTGTAGCATAATGTGTGTTTTTACAAATTGGTCAATTTGATGGATCGGTAGAATTATTGTTCTATGTTTAATAAAGCAGTAATCTGAGGTTCCGATATGGCTGCAATTAACTTTGGCAGTTTTCGTGACAGGGCAGTCGTTTGTGCACCATTTTAAAGCATTAAAATTGCCATTTGTTTTGGTATATAATTTATTGCATAATGTATTTTTAGAAAACGGCCAAGGGGATAAATCGGTAGAATTATTTTCCCAGGTTTAAAAACGCGGTAATTTGAGGTTCCGATATGGTTGTGAATAACTTTGACAGTTTTCATGCTATGACAGTCATTTATGCATCATTTTAAAGCATTACAGTTGCACTTTGTTTTTGTGTATAATTTGTGGCATAATGAATTTTTACAAAAATTGGATAGATCGGTATATTTATTGGTACAGGTTTAAAAATGCGGTAATTTAAGGCCCCGATATGGTTGCAAATAACTTTTATAGTTTTCATGATATAACAGTCGTTTATACATCTTTTTATTGCATTTTAGTTGCCATTTGTTTTGGTATATAATTTATTGCATAATGTATTTTTAGAAGATGGCCAATTGGATAGATCGATAGAATTATTTTCCCAGGTTTAAAAAGGCGGTAATTTGAGGTTCTGATATGGTTGTGAATTACTTTGACAGTTTTCATGCTATGACAGTCATTTATGCATCAGTTTAGAGCATTATGATTGCACTTTAATTTGGTATATCATTTGTGGCATAATGTGTTCGTCTAAAAAATGGTCAATTTGATGGATCGGTAGAATTATTGTTCTATGTTTAAAAACGCGGTAATTTGAGTTTCCGATATGGTTGCAAATAACTTTGACAGTTTTCATGCTAGGGCATTAGTTTACGCATCATTTTAAATCATTACAGTTGCACCTTATTTTGGTGTATAATTTGTGGCATAATGAATTTTTACAAAAATTGGATAGATCGGTATATTTATTGGTACAGGTTCAAAAATGCGGTAATTTAAGGCTCCGATATGGTTGCAAATAACTTTTATAGTTTTCATGTTATAACAGTCGTTTATATATCTTTTTATTGCATTATAGTTGCCATTTGCTTTGGTATATAATTTATTCCATAATATATTTTTGGAAAATGGCCAATTGGATAGATCGGTAGAATCATTTTCACAGCTTTAAAAACGCGGTAGTTTGAGGTTCCGATATGGCTTCAAATAACATTGACAGTTTTCACGCTATGACAGTCATTTATGCATCATTTTAAAGCATTATGATTGCACTTTAATATGGTATATCATTTGTAGCATAATGTGTATTTTTACAAATTGGTCAATTTGATAGATCGGTAGAATTATTGTTCTATGTTTAATAAACGCAGTAATCTGAGGTTCCGATATGGTTGCAATTAACTTTGGCAGTTTTCGTGCTAGGACAGTCGTTTATGCACCATTTTGAAGCATTAAAATTGCCATTTGTTTTGGTATATAATTTATTGCATAATGTATTTTTAGAAAATGGCCAATTGGATAGATCGGTAGAATTATTTTCCCAGGTTTAAAAAGGCGGTAATTTGAGGTTCCGATATGGTTGTGAATAACTTTGACAGTTTTCATGCTATGACAGTCATTTATGCATCATTTTAAATCAATTTGAAGGATCGGTAGAATTATTGTTCTATGTTTAAAAACGCGGTAATTTGAGGTTCCGATATGGTTGCAAATAACTTTGACAGTTTTCATGCTAGGGCATTAGTTTACGCATCATTTTAAAGCATTACAGTTGCACTTTATTTTGGTGTATAATTTGTGGCATAATGAATTTTTACAAAAGTTGGATAGATCGGTATATTTATTGGTACAGGTTCAAAAATGCGGTAATTTAAGGCTCCGATATGGTTGCAAATAACTTTTATGGTTTTCATGTTATAACAGTCGTTTATATATCTTTTTATTGCATTATAGTTGCCATTTGTTTTGGTATATAATTTACTGCATAATATATTTTTAGAAAATTGCCAATTGGATAGATCGGTAGAATTATTTTCACAGATTTAAAAAGGCGGTAATTTGAGGTTCCGATATGGTTGCAAATAACATTGACAGTTGTTACGATTTCTTATGTATAAATTCATTTATTTGTTTGTATTACATAAATGGTGCTTGGGATTCATTCACTCAAATTCTTAAATTTCAAGTTCAAGGTAAAACCATGACACTCATTTATATCTTACACACATATGTATGCACATAGCAATACATCTACTTTGGAAGAAAATTCGTACTCTTATTTTCATTGATCATCGTTAAGAGTGACACTCTTCATAACAATTCCCTTTAGTTTTTTTTGCATTTTCTTTTGTCTTTACTATGATTTTTTTTTGGACATTAAGAGAGTTATAAAAAATCGACTGATGTTGTTGCATATATTTTTTTTTTGAAGAGTACGCTTAACAAGTGGATTTTTTTTGTTTGTTTCAAGAGTGATTATGTTGTGTTTAAGATCAGGGATGTTTAAACGACATTTGGAAACATTCAATTAACGTAATAAAAATGTATTGTAATATATTGCAATATATAAATAATTTGATTTCAGATCTTCACGATAATAGATAATTTGTGACTGTTATAAATTACTTTGGAAATATACATCATTTTGGATGCAAATACTGTGACTTATTTTTTTTTTTTTTTTTTGTTTAAAATACATTTAGATAAATTTAATGGGTAGTGAATTGTCCATCCCTGTTTTGGTTACTTTGATTTAAATGTCAAGAAATGTACCAATTCTAGTTTGTCCCTATTTAAGCAATGGAATTCTTTTCACAAATCCTAACGGGACTTTAATTTCGAAAAAGAAGGAATGATAATTATTTCTAGAACTTTTGTAAAGCAAAATCATTAGCAAAGCGGCGTTCATAAGGAAAACAACTACAGCGGGAAAAATTATATTTAGTTAAAAGTGATTTTTCTAAAAATTTATTAAATAAAGTTTTAAAACTATTTAATTAGTTAATAATTAATAATTTTGCGAAGTACTTATTGATTTTTATTAAATTAATATTGCTGATTTATAAAGGTAAGATAGGAGTCATAAATTGTTACTTCTTGCAAACTGGAACATATGTATAAATTTTCCATTAATAGGCCAATTTTGCTAGTGGTATTGGAAAAAACGTGGGAACTACCAACCACATGTTTTGGAGAAAGGACAGATTCTGGACCTTATTGGGAATAACCCTTTCAACTTTAATCGTATACAAAAGCTTATTAAAAGTCTAAGTCCATCTTCCGGACCCACGTGTTCCACCAGATTGTAAGATATATTTTTTACACGTGGGTATAATATAATTTGGAGGTCCCCACGTGTCTCTAACCCAACATATCTGAGGCAAAACATATAATACAGGTATTTTCTTTGTTTCTGACTGGATTTGAACATCAAGGCAATTACATAATCTTCTCAAAATCACGTGTTTTAACCGGTTATATGAGAAATTTATACGTGGGTATAATATGATTTATGGCCCCCACGTGACTCTAAACCGGATTAAACGTTGTGTAACGAAAGTACAGTTTTAACCAATCACGTTTTAAGATTACGATCCCACGTGCTTCCTATAATAAAGCAAGTCGTTGTTCTTTTTTGTTCGGTTTTTGGATCAGGCCGGCAAATCTACCGTTTCCAACAGGAAAATTTGTAACTTCAAAATTAGTCGGATCAGACACCACCTTATTTATTAAATGTTATAGTTTTCAACTTTTCCTATATTTCCAAAATTTTCGAATTGCTTTTGTCTAAAATATTTTTGTTAATTCGAAATTAATCACTGTTTTTAAATTCAATCCCCTATTAATTCCAATAATTTACTGATAAATTTACATATATAATTAATGATAAAATACATGCTTAAAATCTAGTTTTTAATTAATATACTGAAACTTTTTTTGTCGATTGAAAATTTAAAGTTCTAAATCAAAAAGGGAAAGAAATTTAATAGTGTAAGAAAATGGAAACTGGAAACTCGAAATTGGAAATAGAATATTAGAATTTAAGAAAATTAAACACGATTTCTGAACTTAAACTTATTCCGTTCTGAAACGACAAAAAAAAATATAATTTAGATCAGTTAAAATCCTAAAATATCTTTTCTAAAGTCAAAAATATAAAATTTAAAGTGAGACAAATTAAGAATATATTTATTTTAAAAAAATCAAAAGTTGCAAAAAAAAATGAAATTAAAATAAAATTTAAAAATTTAGAATTGAAAGAATATTTTATAATTCAATTAATTACAAGTGATGTCAATTAATTACAAGTAAAAAAATGAAAAGTTATTAAATAAATTACACTTGAACTTTAGAAAAAAAAATATCAAAATTTAAAGCGAAATTATTGTAACCAATTACAATTAAAATTACAAAATCGCGAAATATAAATTGAGAGTGAAATAGCATTATTTTAAATTAAAAGTGAAAACATATTAAAATTAATTATAATAAAAATTATTTAAAATTTTAAATTAATAAGTGAAAACCAAATTTAAATAATTACAATAAATTTTCTTTTGCTTTTGGAAATTTTGAAAACGTAAAAGTGAGATAATCTACCATTAAAATTTAGTCTTGGAATTTAAAACAAAAAATTCGGTAATAAAAATTTAATTTTGAAATTTTAAAAAAATTCGAAACAGAAAGATGAATGAATGAATTTTGAAATACAAAATGTAAATAAATAAGAATTTTTTTTTAGAAAGATAGGTAACAAGAAAGAAAATAAAAAAAAATTAATTAAAATCTAATGAAATTTAAAATGTTTGTAAAAATAATTGAAATTTAAATGGAATATACAAATTTTGAAAGAAAATTAATTGAAAACAAGTAAGAAATTATAGTCGGGCGAGCCGACCATATGATACCCTACACCTGTTACAAAAATAAAATGTGATTTAGTTTTCATAATAAAGCATTGTAGTTGAATTGTGGACATTTAAGTCAAATTTTAAAGGGGGCTTTGTATAGGTGCTATGGTCAAATGAGACCCTATAATTATAAAATTCATGAGAGTCATCAAGGCTAGTATAGCACTTGGTATTGCAGCTTTTTGTTGAGATACAAGTATATTAAACATAATTATGAATTTAAAAGCCCTTTTCGTCGGGTTGGGGGCTAGGTGAAATAATGGACCGATGATAACCATTTTCAATAGGCTTTATCTCCGGTACCATAGAAGATCATGTGCCAAATTTCATTGAATTATGATAAAAATTGCGACCTGTAGTTTGATTACAAGGTTTACAAGCCCTCCCCACTAAAGTGGTGTAGGGTATAACAAATCGAAACTGAAGAAAATGAAACGTATAAAGAAATTAATTTGAGATGCCCTAGGTTTTTTTTTTGAAAATCTAACATAAAGGAAAAATTAGAATATAATTTAGAGAAAAGCATAAAATAATTTAAAGAAAATTATAGAAACGAAGATTAATTTGAAACATGCAAATTTGAAAATCAAAACCCTGAATTGTTAAACATAAATACAGCTTTACACTTATACATACATATACATATATTTGCGATTTGAACCAGAAATTTTTCACGAAAGTCTACTACACTGAACATCATACACATTGTCGTCATGCAGATTGCTGGGCCCATCAACTGATATCACACATGACAAGATAAGAGAACACACTCAACAACACAATATGTAACTACAGTTGATTTGTAAGTAAAACAATAATTTTCTTCTATATTTTTGTAAAATTATAAATTCAAAAATTTTCAATTATTCTATTATTTTTAATATTTTATATTTTATAATTATTATTATAATTATTGTAGAATTTATACCTTACAATTCAAATGCACTGTTAAATTATTCAATAAGGGGGATGATAACCATAACAATATATAAAAAGTAATATATTTTAGATCGTGTCAGAAAAGGGACAGGGTTAAAAATTATGGGTAATTCTCCTGTCAAGGCGTCTGACGTTAAGTCAGTGGGAGGGAAGCTTTGTACCCCTACGTGGCACACCAACATGCCATCGTTGTTTTCTTTGTAATTGAGAGGATAAAGTTTTTCATATTTTTTTTTTTGCATACTATAGGTAATATTAGGCATGGATAGTATGCTATATGATTACGCGCAGTAATATGAGTTAAGAATCATCATTGCCTCAAGTTATAGCTAGCTGGGAAACCTACGAACATGCCTCTTAAACTCATTTTATTTAGATTTTGGTTTTTAATTGAATTTTGAACTCGTACAACAATTTTTATTATTCGTATGAGCCTGTCGCGTAACATATATGGCGCCCAACGAAAAGGCCAAAGCAAGGCCAATAAGAACTTAGTTAACATCTTTCAGTAACAATTACTTTAAAATATCGATTTATTTTTATATTTAAGATTCAAATAATCTAGGGTGAGTTAAGTTTGTCACATATTTACTTTTTTATTTAAGTCTTAGATTTCTATCGGATTTATACTCTAGGAAACTAATCGCGATTTAGAAAACTTATACACGACAAGTTAACTTAAATCTTTTAATTTTTTTTCATGAGTCCTATTTCTGTCAGTTGAATATCGGTAATAGTTGCATTGGAAAGAAAATAAAGATTTTTTTTTCGATATTAATATTCGAGTCCATATGGAACAAATATTTCGCTCAAAGGTCCTTATGTTGCAGTATATAAATTTTGATATACTCTAGTTACTTTGTTTTTTTTATGAAAATAAATTGATTATTTGAAAACATTTTTACTTATTATGACACGATTTAATCTGATTACTCTAATATTTATCTGGTTTATCATTCCCCCAAAATTTTAATGATAATTTTTGAACAATTGAAAATATATACTTTGAATTTTAATATTGATCGAAATTTGTATCGTGAATACAATTTTTTTTATAAAACACAATTTATCTTTTGAATTCTTGAAGTTTACTCAATTTTGTTAGGAAAAAAAAGACGTTTATCTTGATAATAAATTTTTCTAATAGCCAAAATTTTGATTTTATCGGTTTCGTTATGAACACAAGGAACTCTTCTAGAGGTTCTAAGAACAGTTCATTCACTAGGACGCGCGGTTCATCAGCTTCGCGAAATAATATATCAATAGATCTTCAGGACAGTACTGGTGCTAAGCCTAAGGTAGTTCATTCTCCTGCTAACAGGACACAGGTTAATAGGGCCCAAAGCTCAAGCAATTTATCGTCCGCTAGTCTTTTTCAGGATATAAGTGTCATGGATAACCAGAGTTCTGCTTCGCAACCGCAATTAGGTGCAGCTTCTGAGGAAATCCCTCCTAGATCTTCTCTTAATCCTAATGTAGACCCATTTATTCATACTTCTGCTCCGAACAGCAATGCTGCATTACTTCCAAATACGAACTATGTAAACCCAAACACCACTAATTCATTTGATTCTTTACTAGCATTAATGCAACAAACTATGAGGACAACTCAAGAAGAATTCCGTAGGGAATTAACTTCGATCAGAGAAAGTATATCACAAATTGGTAGTGCTCCAACTACATCTTTGAATAGACCTCCTGAAATGTTCCATAATTATACCAATTCACAAACCCCTAATTCTAATCATTTGTCTGATCAAAGTAGGATAAGCGAAAATGTCAATGTTAAATTAGAAAAGTGGAAGATATCGTATGACGGAACAGGATCTGTTTCAGATTTTCTGTTTAAGGTCGAGACCCTTTGTACACGATCCAAATGTTCTGACGAACATTTGTTATCAAATTTTCACATTCTTTTAGACGGTCGTGCTGAGAGCTGGTATTGGCTCTTCACTAGACAGAATCGTAATATCACATATTCTTTCCTGCGTAATGCATTGATTAAAGAGTTTGGACATTTGGAGTCTGAACACGAGGTGTTATTGAAAATTTCGTTGCGAAAGCAACAATTTAAGGAAACTTATGACGATTTCCATTCATCTGTGGTTGCCATGAACTTAAGGCTTCAAAGTCCTCTTCCAGACACAACACTTATAGACATTATGAAAAGGAATTTAAATCCAAACTTAAGATTTTTGATGTTTAATTGTGAGCCTAGAGATATTAATGATTTCCGAGACATTGCCCGGAAGGCAGAAAAAGTTTTGCGTGAGACCAAATTTCAGACTCCTAATTTGGGAACGGCTCGGAACATTAATGAAATCGACACTTTACTTCCCGAAGTCTCCGAATCAGCTTATATAGACCCTCAGGTTGAGGCATTGAAGTTACCGAACAAGAAGGTTAACTTTGATTACTCTGGAATTAAATGCTGGAATTGTTTGGAATTTGGGCACTCATACATATACTGTCCTGAGGAAATCAAGACACCATTTTGCTTTAAATGCGGTCTAAAAGGTACCTTGACACCAAAATGTCCAAACAAACATGGACTTCAGGGAAATCGAAAAGTGGGCGAACTGGCGACCGGGGACACTCGTCCACCCCAACAAACCCCGAGTTTAAACTAATTTCTAACGAAAATAAATTTCAGTCTATTGAATATTTTAAAAACCCAAATGAAAGCTTTACGAAGGATTATTCGACTCAAACCTCTGATTTTTACCACTCAAACATTTTCGACGAAAATATAGAAAATTTTCCGGAAAATTACACTTTAGACAATTTTCAAGAAAATTCAAATTTAAACAATTTTCAGGAATACCCTTCCGTACCTAATACAAATTATCCATTTGTAAATTATAAACAGGATTTTCTTCTAAACAAACAGAAAATGTCACCAAAACCCCTTTTTAATGTAATTAAATGTAGAATACGTTTTAAAAAGCGCAAGTATTTCCGAAAGCTCTTAGAGTCAACAGTTCTTAATGGGTCTGATGACAGACCGTTCGCAAAAGTTAATGTACACGATGATACACTGGTAGGACTACTCGATTCGGGAGCCAATGTTTGTGCATTAGGCAAAGATAGTTTAACATTTCTACAGAAAAATAAGATACCTTATACACCAATTAAGTCGTCAGTACGCATGGCAAGCGGCAATAAACAGGAAGTTATAGGATTTTGTGTATTACCAATATGTTTTAAGGGCGTTACTAAACATATTACGTTTTATATAGTGCCTTCACTAAGTCAAACTGCTTATTTTGGTATAAACTTTTGGCGCGAGTTTGCTCTAGCACCTGATATCATTCCAAACGACTTGGGAAAGATTTCAGAAATTTCATTAAACTCAAGTTTGGAAAACTTTCACGACCTTACTCCTGAACAAAAGCTCATCTTGGAAAAAACTATATTAGAATTTCCCTCGTACGAGAAGTTGGGTCTAGGTAGTACTGATGTATTACAACATCACATTGACACTGGTGATGCAGTTCCGATAAAGTGCAAACACTATCCTTTATCTCCTCCCAGACAAGAAGAAGCTTTTCAAGAAGTAGATAGATTATTAAAGCTAGGAGTTATTGAAGAATCTAATTCTCCGTGGTGCTCCCCAGCAGTGCTGGTAAGAAAACCTGGGAAAGTGAGACTTTGCATAGATTCAAGGAAACTAAATGAGGTGACAAAAAGGGACTCGTATCCATTGCCTCACATCAATGGCTTACTAAGCAGACTCAAAGATACGTACTTCATCACTGGTATAGATCTTAAAGACGCCTTTTTACAAATTCCGTTAACAGATTCATCTAAGGAAAAACTGCTTTTGTGATACCGGGCAAACCGTTGTATCATTATAAATACATGCCGTTTGGGTTGTGTAATGGCCCCCAGACCATGAGTCGTCTCATGGATAAGGTCATTCCTTCCAGATTACGTGAAAATGTTTTTATATACCTCGATGATTTACTTATTTGTAGTTCCAATTTTGAATCGCATATTAGTCTGCTATCTCAGGTAGCGTCTTGTCTTAAAGGAGCTAAGTTGACAATTAACGTGGGTAAGAGTAAATTTTGTCAAAGGGAAATAAGATATTTAGGATATATCGTGGGCAATGGTTGTTTAAAAGTAGATCCGATTAAAGTTGAATCGATCAGGAGTTTTCCGCTACCGAAGACACCTAAACAAATTCGTAGGTTTATTGGAATGGCTAACTGGTATCGATCCTTTATAAAAAACTTTGCGGATTTAGCTGGACCTTTAACTGATTGTTTAAAGAAGTCGAAAGGGAAATTTTTGCTCACAGACGAAGCAGTAACATCCTTTGAAAAACTTAAAATCGCTCTTTCGTCCGCTCCGGTGTTGGCGCAGCCCGATTTTACGAAAGAATTTATAATACAATGCGATGCTTCCAAAATAGGTGTGGGGGGCGTATTGTTCCAATATGACGATCAAGGGCGTGAACATCCCATTGCTTATGTTTCGCAAAAACTTAATAAGAGTCAAAAGAATTATACGGTAACCGAATTGGAATGCCTTGCAGCGATCATAAGTGTAAATAGATTTCGTCCTTATATTGAAGGATTACGTTTCCGTATAATCACAGACCACTCGTCCTTAAAGTGGTTAATGTCGCAGAAAGATTTGAGTGGTCGCTTAGCACGCTGGAGTCTAAAATTACAACGATATACATTTAGCATTGAACACAGAAAAGGATCCTTAAACGTTGTTCCAGACTGCCTCTCTAGGATGGATATAGAAGAACTATCTTTGGAAAACCTACCAGCAGATATTAATCTAACATCGCCGGAATTTGAAGAGGAAGAATACCAACAGCTCCGAAAGTCAATATCCGAAAACAAAGATTCCTTGCCAGATCTATGTATATCTGGAAACATAATTCTAAAGAGGGTAAACTTCAGATTGGGCTCTGAAAATGAGGAAAACAATTTATGGCGTGTGTGGGTACCAATGTCCTTAGTCCAATCCATTATTAAATCTGCTCACGACTCTATAGGTTCTTGCCATGGCGGTTTCGTAAAAACATTGTCAAGAATTCGCCAAAAATATTTTTGGCCGACAATGACTAAAGATATTAAAACATATGTATATAGATAAGTGCGATATTTGCAAAACTATAAAGTCCTCAAATCAGATAACAAGACCTCTAATGGGTAATCAATTTTTACAAATAGACCATTTGAGAGGCTGTATTGCGACTCTTTAGGTCCTTATCCCTTTACAAAGTCTAGAAATTCCATAATTTTTATATGTTTAGATCATCTAACCAAATTTCTTTTTTGAAACCTATGAAGGCAGCGACTACGTCAAATGTTATTTTATTCTTTGAGTCTGAACTTTTTCCAACCTATGGAGTACCGAAGTATATTCATAGTGATAATGCCAAACAATTCTTATCCAAGGAAATGAAAGACTTCTTCGAATTATATGACATATCCCACATTACCACAGGATTTTATGCACCTCAGTCCAATGCATCGGAACGTGCTAATCGTGAAATTATCACAAAAATTAGATATTTCTTACAAGACCATAAAGATCATACGGAATGGGATAAATATATTCCTCAGATTTTGTCGGTATTGCGCAGCGATTACCATTCATCTATAAAATGTTCCCCATATTATGCGGTGTTCGGGCAAAACATGGTTCAGCATGGCTCTGCATATAGAATTCTAGATAAATTAGGTTGCTTATCAGGGGAAGATGTAAATGTTTGTAGTAGCAGTGACAAATTATCGAAAATTAGACATAATATTCGTGAGAACTTGACTGTTGCTCATAACAAAGCTGCAAAATCATATAATCTGAGGAGCAGGCCAGTTCATTTTCAAAAGGGTCAAATTGTATTTAGAAAGAATCACGTAATGAGCAGTATGTCTAAACATATAAATAAAAAGTTTATGCCAAAATTTATTAAGTGTCGAATTAAAAATAAAATAGGTAATAATTTATACGACATTGAGGACCAAAATGGAAAATATATTGGAAAATATCACGCTTCCGATTTGAAGTCGTGAATATTGCCCGGCTTTCGTGGGTCGTGCCACACTTTGGGCATTATGAATAATAAAAATTGTCTTATTATATGGAAACTTATTTCTATGGCTCTAACTTTAGCAAATTAATTTGACATTTATTTAACAAAATTGTTATGCCTATATATTGTACATTAATTTTACAAATAACAATTAGACATTGATTTTTTTCTGTGCATCCAATTGAATCTATTATTAAAATTACCCTTCTACCTTCGAAAATAAACATAAATCGATTTCCTGTTCAAACTTCAACTTAAATGTTTAAATTTCAGTTTGAAGCAGGTTTGTTACGATTTCTTATGTATAAATTCATTTATTTGTTTGTATTACATAAATGGTGCTTGGGATTCATTCACTCAAATTCTTAAATTTCAAGTTCAAGGTAAAACCTTGACACTCATTTATATCTTACACACATATGTATGCACATAGCAATACATCTACTTTGGAAGAAAATTCGTACTCTTATTTTCATTGATCATCGTTAAGAGTGACACTCTTCATAACAATTCCCTTTAGTTTTTTTGCATTTTCTTTTGTCTTTACTATGATTTTTTTTTTTTGGACATTAAGAGAGTTATAAAAAATCGACTGATGTTGTTGCATATATTTTTTTGAAGAGTACGCTTAACAAGTGGATTTTTTTTTGTTTGTTTCAAGAGTGATTATGTTGTGTTTAAGATCAGGGATGTTTAAACGACATTTGGAAACATTCAATTAACGTAATAAAAATGTATTGTAATATATTGCAATATATAAATAATTTGATTTCAGATCTTCACGATAATAGATAATTTGTGACTGTTATAAATTACTTTGGAAATATACATCATTTTGGATGCAAATACTGTGACTTATATATTTTTTTGTTTAAAATACATTTAGATAAATTTAATGGGTAGTGAATTGTCCATCCCTGTTTTGGTTACTTTGATTTAAATGTCAAGAAATGTACCAATTCTAGTTTGTCTTTAATTTCGAAAAAGAAGGAATGATAATTATTTCTAGAACTTTTGTAAAGCAAAATCATTAGCAAAGCGGCGTTCATAAGGAAAACAACTACAGCGGGAAAAATTATATTTAGTTAAAAGTGATTTTTCTAAAAATTTATTAAATAAAGTTTTAAAACTATTTAATTAGTTAATAATTAATAATTTTGCGAAGTACTTATTGATTTTTATTAAATTAATATTGCTGATTTATAAAGGTAAGATAGGAGTCATAAATTGTTACTTCTTGCAAACTGGAACATATGTATAAATTTTCCATTAATAGGCCAATTTTGCTAGTGGTATTGGAAAAAACGTGGGAACTACCAACCACATGTTTTGGAGAAAGGACAGATTCTGGACCTTATTGGGAATAACCCTTTCAACTTTAATCGTATACAAAAGCTTATTAAAAGTCTAAGTCCATCTTCCGGACCCACGTGTTCCACCAGATTGTAAGATATATTTTTTACACGTGGGTATAATATAATTTGGAGGTCCCCACGTGTCTCTAACCCAACATATCTGAGGCAAAACATATAATACAGGTATTTTCTTTGTTTCTGACTGGATTTGAACATCAAGGCAATTACATAATCTTCTCAAAATCACGTGTTTTAGCCGGTTATATGAGAAATTTATACGTAGGTATAATATGATTTATGGCCCCCACGTGACTCTAAACTGGATTAAACGTTGTGTAACGAAAAGTACAGTTTTAACCAATCACGTTTTAAGATTACGATCCCACGTGCTTCCTATAATAAAGCAAGTCGTTGTTCTTTTTTGTTCGGTTTTTGGATCAGGCCGGCAAATCTACCGTTTCCAACAGGAAAATTTGTAACTTCAAAATTAGTCGGATCAGACACCACCTTATTTATTAAATGTTATAGTTTTCAACTTTTCCTATATTTCCAAAATTTTCCAATTGCTTTTGTCTAAAATATTTTTGTTAATTCGAAATTAATCACTGTTTTTAAATTCAATCCCCTATTAATTCCAATAATTTACTGATAAATTTACATATATAATTAATGATAAAATACATGCTTAAAATCTAGTTTTTAATTAATATACTGAAACTTTTTTTGTCGATTGAAAATTTAAAGTTCTAAATCAAAAAGGGAAAGAAATTTAATAGTGTAAGAAAATGGAAACTGGAAACTCGAAATTGGAAATAGAATATTAGAATTTAAGAAAATTAAACACGATTTCTGAACTTAAACTTATTCCGTTCTGAAACGACAAAAAAAAAAAAATATAATTTAGATCAGTTAAAATCCTAAAATATCTTTTCTAAAGTCAAAAATATAAAATTTAAAGTGAGACAAATTAAGAATATATTTATTTTAAAAAAATCAAAAGTTGCAAAAAAAAAATGAAATTAAAATAAAATAAAATTTAAAAATTTAGAATTGAAAGAATATTTTATAATTCAATTAATTACAAGTGATGTCAATTAATTACAAGTGAATTAATTTAAAATTTCAAAATTAAAAAAAAAAAAACAAACAAAAAAATGAAAAGTTATTAAAATAAATTACACTTGAACTTTAGAAAAAAAAATATCAAAATTTAAAGCGAAATTATTGTAACCAATTACAATTAAAATTACAAAATCGCGAAATATAAATTGAGAGTGAAATAGCATTATTTTAAATTAAAAGTGAAAACATATTAAAATTAATTATAATAAAAATTATTTAAAATTTTAAATTAATAAGTGAAAACCAAATTTAAATAATTACAATAAATTTTCTTTTGCTTTTGGAAATTTTGAAAACGTAAAAGTGAGATAATCTACCATTAAAATTTAGTCTTGGAATTTAAAACAAAAAATTCGGTAATAAAAATTTAATTTTGAAATTTTAAAAAAATTCGAAACAGAAAGATGAATGAATGAATTTTGAAATACAAAATGTAAATAAATAAGAATTTTTTTTTAGAAAGATAGGTAACAAGAAAGAAAATAAAAAAAATTAATTAAAATCTAATGAAATTTAAAATGTTTGTAAAAATAATTGAAATTTAAATGGAATATACAAATTTTGAAAGAAAATTAATTGAAAACAAATCGAAACTGAAGAAAATGAAACGTATAAAGAAATTAATTTGAAATGCCCTAGGTTTTTTTTTTTTTGAAAATCTAACATAAAGGAAAAATTAGAATATAATTTAGAGAAAAGCATAAAATAATTTAAAGAAAATTATAGAAACGAAGATTAATTTGAAACATGCAAATTTGAAAATCAAAACCCTGAATTGTTAAACATAAATACAGCTTTACACTTATACATACATATACATATATTTGCGATTTGAACCAGAAATTTTTCACGAAAGTCTACTACACTGAACATCATACACATTGTCGTCATGCAGATTGCTGGGCCCATCAACTGATATCACACATGACAAGATAAGAGAACACACTCAACAACACAATATGTAACTACAGTTGATTTGTAAGTAAAACAATAATTTTCTTCTATATTTTTGTAAAATTATAAATTCAAAAATTTTCAATTATTCTATTATTTTTAATATTTTATATTTTATAATTATTATTATAATTATTGTAGAATTTATACCTAACAATTCAAATGCACTGTTAAATTATTCAATAAGGGGGATGATAACCATAACAATATATAAAAAGTAATATATTTTAGATCGTGTCAGAAAAGGGACAGGGTTAAAAATTATGGGTAATTCTCCTGTCAAGGCGTCTGACGTTAAGTCAGTGGGAGGGAAGCTTTGTACCCCTACGTGGCACACCAACATGCCATCGTTGTTTTCTTTGTAATTGAGAGGATAAAGTTTTTCATATTTTTTTTTTTTTTGCATACTATAGGTAATATTAGGCATGGATAGTATGCTATATGATTACGCGCAGTAATATGAGTTAAGAATCATCATTGCCTCAAGTTATAGCTAGCTGGGAAACCTACGAACATGCCTCTTAAACTCATTTTATTTAGATTTTGGTTTTTAATTGAATTTTGAACTCGTACAACAATTTTTATTATTCGTATGAGCCTGTCGCGTAACACAGTTTTCATGCTATGACAGTCATTAATGCTTAATTTTAAAGCATTATGATTGCACTTTAATATGGTATATAATTTGTAGCATAATGTGTGTTTTTACTAATTGGTGAATTTGATAGATCGGTAGAATTATTGTTCTATGTTTAATAAACGCGGTAATCTGAGGTTCCGATATGGCTGCAATTAACTTTGGCAGTTTTCGTGCTAGGACAGTCGTTTATGCACCATTTTAAAGCATTAAAATTGCCATTTGTTTTGGTATATAATTTATTGCATAATGTATTTTTAGAAAACGGCCAATTGGATAAATCGGTAGAATTATTTTCCCAGGTTTAAAAACGCGGTAATTTGAGGTTCCGATATGGTTGTGAATAACTTTGACAGTTTTCATGCTATGACAGTCATTTATGCATCATTTTAAAGCATTACAGTTGCACTTTATTTTGGTGTATAATTTGTGGCATAATGAATATTTACAAAAGTTGGATAGATCAGCATATTTATTGGTACAGGTTTAAAAATGCGGTAATTCAAGGCTCCGATATGGTTGCAAATAACTTTTATAGTTTTCATGTTATAACAGTCGTTTATATATCTTTTTATTGCATTATAGTTGCCATTTGTTTTGGTATATAATTTATTGCATAATATATTTTTAGAAAATTGCCAATTGGATAGATCGGTAGAATTATTTTCACAGCTTTAAAAAGGCGGTAATTTGAGGTTCCGATATGGTTACAAATAACATTGACAGTTTTCATGCTATGACAGCCATTAATGCTTAATTTTAAAGCATTATGATTGCACTTTAATATGGTATATAATTTGTAGCATAATGTGTGTTTTTACTAATTGGTGAATTTGATAGATCGGTAGAATTATTGTTCTATGTTTAATAAACGCGGTAATCTGAGGTTCCGATATGGCTGCAATTAACTTTGGCAGTTTTCGTGCTAGGACAGTCGTTTATGCACCATTTTAAAGCATTAAAATTGCCATTTGTTTTGGTATATAATTTATTGCATAATGTATTTTTAGAAAACGGCCAATTGGATAAATCGGTAGAATTATTTTCCCAGGTTTAAAAACGCGGTAATTTGAGGTTCCGATATGGTTGTGAATAACTTTGACAGTTTTCATGCTATGACAGTCATTTATGCATCATTTTAAAGCATTACAGTTGCACTTTGTTTTTGTGTATAATTTGTGGCATAATGAATTTTTACAAAAATTGGATGGATCGGTATATTTATTGGTACAGGTTTAAAAATGCATTAATTTATCGGGTTGCAAATAACTTTTATAGTTTTCATGTTATAACAGTCGTTTATACATCTTTTTATTGCATTTTAGTTGCCATTTGTTTTGGTATATAATTTATTGCATAATGTATTTTTAGAAAATGTCCAATTACATAGATCGATAGAATTATTTTCCCAGGTTTAAAAAGGCGGTAATTTGAGGTTCCGATATGGTTGTGAATTACTTTGACAGTTTTCATGCAATGACAGTCATTTATGCATCAGTTTAGAGCATTATGATTGCACTTTAATTTGGTATATCATTTGTGGCATAATGTGTTCGTCTAAAAAATGGTCAATTTGATGGATCGGTAGAATTATTGTTCTATGTTTAAAAACGCGGTAATTTGAGGTTCCGATATGGATGCAAATAACTTTGACAGTTTTCATGCTAGGGCATTAGTTTACGCATCATTTTAAAGCATTACAGTTGCACTTTATTTTGGTGTATAATTTGTGGCATAATGAATTTTTACAAAAATTGGATAGATCGGTATATTTATTGGTACAGGTTCAGAAATGCGGTAATTTAAGGCTCCGATATGGTTGCAAATAACTTTTATAGTTTTCATGTTATAACAGTCGTTTATGTATCTTTTTATTGCATTATAGTTGCCATTTGTTTTGGTTTATAATTTATTGCATAATATATTTTTAGAAAATTGCCAATTGGATAGATCGGTAGAATTATTTTCACAGCTTTAAAAGGCGGTAATTTGAGGTTCCGATATGTTTGCAAATAACATTGACAGTTTTCATGCTATGACAGTCATTTATGCATCATTTTAAAGCATTATGATTGCACTTTAATATGGTATATAATTTGTAGCATAATGTGTGTTTTTACTAATTGGTGAATTTGATAGATCGGTAGAATTATTGTTCTATGTTTAATAAACGCGGTAATCTGAGGTTCCGATATG
>NW_023996031.1:25000-61906 GCF_015586225.1 Lucilia sericata | reverse complement strand
TTTGAGTGAAAACATAAAGTCCATTTCTGGCTAAACTATAGGCCCTAGGGCAAAAAGAATTGAAATCTGTGATCACTTTCATTTCCCATAAAAATTCGATTGTTGAGTGAAAACATAAAAGTCCATTTTCTGGCTAAACTAAAGGCCCTAGGGCAAAAGAATTAAATCTGTGATCACTTTTATTTCCACCAAAATTCGATTTTTGAGTGAAAACATAAAAGTCCATTTTCTGGCTAAAAATAGGCCCTAGGGCAAAAAGAATTAAAATCTGTGATCACTTTATTTCCCACCAAAATTCGATTTTGAGTGAAAACATAAAAGTCCATTTTCTGGCTAAACTAAAGGCCCTAGGGCAAAAAATAAAATCTGTGATCACTTTTATTTCCCACCAAAATTCGATTTTGAGTGAAAACATAAAAGTCCATTTTCTGGCTAAACTATAGGCCCTAGGGCAAAAAGAATTAAAATCTGTGATCACTTTTATTTCCCACCAAAATTCGATTTTTGAGTGAAAACATAAAAGTCCATTTTCTGGCTAAACTAAAGGCCCTAGGGCAAAAAGAATTAAAATCTGTGATCACTTTTATTTCCCAAAAATTCGATTTGAGTGAAAACATAAAGTCCATTTTCTGGCTAAACTAAAGGCCCTAGGGCAAAAAGAATTAAAATCTGTGATCACTTTTATTTCCCACCAAAATTCGATTTTTGAGTGAAAACATAAAAGTCCATTTCTGGCTAAAAAAAGAATTAAAATCTGTGATCACTTTATTTCCCACCAAAATTCGATTTTTGAGTGAAAACATAAAAGTCCATTTTCTGGCTACTAAAGGCCCTAGGGCAAAAAGAATTAAAATCTGTGATCACTTTTATTTCCCACCAAAATTCGATTTTTGAGTGAAAACATAAAAGTCCATTTTCTGGCTAAACTAAAGGCCCTAGGGCAAAAAGAATTAAAATCTGTGATCACTTTATTTCCCACCAAATTCGATTTTGAGTGAAAACATAAAAGTCCATTTTCTGGCTAAACTAAGGCCCTAGGGCAAAAAGAATTAAATCTGTGATCACTTTATTTCCCACCAAAAATTCGATTTTGAGTGAAAACATAAAAGTCCATTTTCTGGCTAACTAAAGGCCCTAGGGCAAAAAGAATTAGATCTGTGATCAACTTTTATTTCCCACCAAAATTCGATTTTTGAGTGAAAACATAAGTCCATTTTCTGGCTAAACTAAGGCCCTAGGGCAAAAAGAATTAAAATCTGTGATCACTTTTATTTCCCACCAAAATTCTATTTTGAGTGAAACATAAAAGTCCATTTTCTGGCTAAACTAAAGGCCTAGGGCAAAAAGAAGTAAAATCTGTGATCACTTTATTTCCCACCAAATTCGATTTTGGAGTGAAAAACATAAAAGTCCAGTTTCTGGCTAAACTAAAGGCCCTAGGGGCAAAAAGAATTAAATCTGTGATCACTTTTAGTTCCCACCAAAAATTCGATTTTTGAGTGAAAACATAAAAGTCATTTTCTGGCTAAACTATATGCCCTAGGGGCAAAAAGAATTAAATCTGTCATCACTTTCATATTTCCCATAAAAATTCGATTTTGAGTGAAAACATAAAGTCCATTTTCTGGCTAAACTAAAGGCCCTAGGGCAAAAAGAATTAAATCTGTGATCACTTTCATTTCCCATCCAAAATTCGATTTTGAGTGAAACATAAAAGTCCATTTTCTGGCTAAACTAAGGGCCCTAGGGCAAAAAGAATTAAAATCTTTGATCACTTTTATTTCCCACCAAATTCGATTTTTGAGTGAAAACATAAAAGTCCATTTTCTGGCTAACTAAAGGCCCTAGGGCAAAAAGAATTAAATCTGTGATCATTTTATTTCCCACCAAAATTCGATTTTTGAGTGAAAACATAAAGTCCATTTCTGGCTAACTAAGGCCCTAGGGCAAAAAGAATTAATATCTGTGATCACTTTTATTTCCCACAGAAATTCGATTTTTGAGTGAAAACATAAAAGTCCATTTTCTGGCTAAACTAAAGGCCCTAGGGCAAAAAGAATTGAAATCTGTGATCACTTTTATTTCCCACAAAATTCGATTTTTGAGTGAAAACATAAAAGTCCATTTTCTGGCTAAACTAAAGGCCCTAGGGCAAAAAGAAATTAAAATGCGTGTACTTTATAAAAATTCGATTGTTTTTGTAAAACAAATACAAATAATTTTTAAACTAAAGCATGCCTAGAAAAAGAATTAAATCTGTGATCACTTTATTTCCCACCAAAATTCGATTTTGAGTGAAAACATAAAAGTCCATTTTTGGCTAAACTAAAGGCCCTAGGGCAAAAAGAATTAAAATCTGTGATCACTTTTATTTCCCACCAAAATTCGATTTTTGAGTGAAAACATAAAAGTCCATTTTCTGGCTAAACTAAAGGCCCAGGGCAAAAAGAATTAAATCTGTGATCACTTTTATTTCCCACAAAATTCGATTTTGAGTGAAAACATAAAAGTCCATTTTCTGGCTAAACTAAAGGCCCTAGGGCAAAAAGAATTAAATCTGTGATCACTTTTATTTCCCACCAAAATTCGATTTTTGAGTGAAAACATAAAAGTCCATTTTCTGGCTAAACTAAAGGCCCCAGGGCAAAAAGAATTGAAATCTGTGATCACTTTTATTTCCCACAGAAATTCGATTGTTGAGTGAAAACATAAAAGTCCATTTTCTGGCTAAACTAAAGGCCCTAGGGTAAAAATAATTGAAATCTGTGATCACTTTAATTTCCCACAAAAATTCGATTGTTGAGTGAAAACATAAAAGTCCATTTTCTGGCTAAACTAAAGGCCCTAGGGCAAAAAGAATTGAAATCTGTGATCACTTTCATTTCCCACAGAAATTCGATTGTTGAGTGAAAACATAAAAGCCCATTTTCTGGCTAATAAAGGCCCTAGGGCAAAAAGAATTGAAATCTGTGATCACTTTTATTTCCCACAGAAATTCGATTTTTGAGTGAAAACATAAAAGCCATTTTCTGGCTAAACTAAAGGCCCTAGGGCAAAAAGAATTGAAATCTGTGATCACTTTCATTTCCCATAAAAATTCGATTGTTGAGTGAAACATAAAAGTCCATTTTCTGGCTAAACTAAAGGCCCCAGGTCAAAAAGAATTGAAATCTGTGATCACTTTCATTTCCCACAGAATTCGATTGTTGAGTGAAAACATAAAAGTCCATTTTCTGGCTAAACTAAAGGCCCTAGGGCAAAAAGAATTAAAATCTGTGATCACTTTTATTTCCCACCAAAATTCGATTTTTGAGTGAAAACACAAAAGTCCATTTTCTGGCTAAACTAAAGGCCCTAGGGCAAAAGAATTAAAATCTGTGATCACTTTTATTTCCCACCAAAATTCGATTTTTGAGTGAAAACATAAAAGTCCATTTTCTGGCTAAACTATAGGCCCTAGGGCAAAAAGAATTAAAATCTGTGATCACTTTTATTTCCCACCAAAATTCGATTTTTGAGTGAAACATAAAAGTCCATTTTCTGCTAAACTAAAGGCCCTAGGGCAAAAAGAATTAAAATCTGTGATCACTTTTATTTCCCACCAAAATTCGATTTTTGAGTGAAAACATAAAAGTCCATTTTCTGGCTAAACTAAAGGCCCTAGGGCAAAAAGAATTAAAATCTGTGATCACTTTATTTCCCACCAAAATTCGATTTTTGAGTGAAAACATAAAAGTCCATTTTCTGGCTAAACTATAGGCCCTAGGGCAAAAAGAATTAAAATCTGTGATCACTTTTATTTCCCACCAAAATTCGATTTTTGAGTGAAAACATAAAAGTCCATTTTCTGGCTAAACTATAGGCCCTAGGGCAAAAAGAATTGAAATCTGTGATCACTTTCATTTCCCATAAAAATTCGATTGTTGAGTGAAAACATAAAAGTCCATTTTCTGGCTAAACTAAAGGCCCTAGGGCAAAAAGAATTAAAATCTGTGATCACTTTTATTTCCCACCAAAATTCGATTTTTGAGTGAAAACATAAAAGTCCATTTTCTGGCTAAACTATAGGCCCTAGGGCAAAAAGAATTAAAATCTGTGATCACTTTTATTTCCCACCAAAATTCGATTTTGAGTGAAAACATAAAAGTCCATTTTCTGGCTAAACTATAGGCCCTAGGGCAAAAGAATTGAAATCTGTGATCACTTTCATTTCCCATAAAAATTCGATTGTTGAGTGAAAACATAAAAGTCCATTTTCTGGCTAAACTAAAGGCCCTAGGGCAAATAGAATTAAAATCTGTGATCACATTTCCCACAAAAATTCGATTTTTGAGTGAAAACATAAAAGTCCATTTTCTGGCTAAACTAAAGGCCCTAGGGCAAAAAGAATTGAAATCTGTGATCACTTTCATTTCCCATAAAAATTCGATTGTTGAGTGAAAACATAAAAGTCCATTTTCTGGCTAAACTAAAGGCCCTAGGGCAAAAAGAATTAAAATCTGTGATCACTTTTATTTCCCACCAAAATTCGATTTTTGAGTGAAAACATAAAAGTCCATTTTCTGGCTAAACTAAAGGCCCTAGGGCAAAAAGAATTAAAATCTGTGATCACTTTCATTTCCCATAAAAATTCGATTTTTGAGTGAAAACATAAAAGTCCATTTTCTGGCTAAACTGAAGGCCCTAGGGCAAAAAGAATTGAAATCTGTGATCACTTTTATTTCCCACAGAAATTCGATTTTTGAGTGAAAACATAAAAGTCCATTTTCTGGCTAAACTATAGGCCCTAGGGCAAAAAGAATTGAAATCTGTGATCACTTTCATTTCCCATAAAAATTCGATTGTTGAGTGAAAACATAAAAGTCCATTTTCTGGCTAAACTAAAGGCCCTAGGGCAAAAAGAATTAAAATCTGTGATCACTTTTATTTCCCACCAAAATTCGATTTTTGAGTGAAAACATAAAAGTCCACTTTCTGGCTAAACTATAGGCCCTAGGGCAAAAAGAATTAAAATCTGTGATCACTTTTATTTCCCACCAAAATTCGATTTTGAGTGAAAACATAAAAGTCCATTTTCTGGCTAAACTAAAGGCCCTAGGGCAAAAAGAATTAAAATCTGTGATCACTTTTATTTCCCACAAAATTCGATTTTTGAGTGAAAACATAAAAGTCCATTTTCTGGCTAAACTAAAGGCCCTAGGGCAAAAGAATTAAAATCTGTGATCACTTTTATTTCCCACCAAAATTCGATTTTTGAGTGAAAACATAAAAGTCCATTTTCTGGCTAAACTAAAGGCCCTAGGGCAAAAAGAATTGAAATCTGTCATCACTTTCATTTCCCATAAAAATTCGATTGTTGAGTGAAAACATAAAAGTCCATTTTCTGGCTAAACTATAGGCCCTAGGGCAAAAAGAATTGAAATCTGTCATCACTTTCATTTCCCATAAAATTCGATTGTTGAGTGAAAACATAGAAGTCCATTTTCTGGCTAAACTATATGCCCTAGGGCAAAAAGAATTGAAATCTGTCATCACTTTCATTTCCCATAAAAATTCGATTGTTGAGTGAAAACATAAAAGTCCATTTTCTGGCTAAACTAAAGGCCCTAGGGCAAAAAGAATTAAAATCTGTGATCACTTTTATTTCCCACCAAAATTCGATTTTTGAGTGAAAACATAAAAGTCCATTTTCTGGCTAAACTATAGGCCCTAGGGCAAAAAGAATTAAAATCTGTGATCACTTTTATTTCCCACCAAAATTCGATTTTTGAGTGAAAACATAAAAGTCCATTTTCTGGCTAAACTATAGGCCCTAGGGCAAAAAGAATTAAAATCTGTGATCACTTTTATTTCCCACCAAAATTCGATTTTTGAGTGAAAACATAAAAGTCCATTTTCTGGCTAAACTAAAGGCCCTAGGGCAAAAAGAATTAAAATCTGTGATCACTTTTATTTCCCACAAAATTCGATTTTTGAGTGAAAACATAAAAGTCCATTTTCTGGCTAAACTAAAGGCCCTAGGGCAAAAAGAATTAATATCTGTGATCACTTTTATTTCCCACCAAAATTCGATTTTTGAGTGAAAACATAAAAGTCCATTTTCTGGCTAAACTAAAGGCCCTAGGGCAAAAAGAATTAATATCTGTGATCACTTTTATTTCCCACCAAAATTCGATTTTTGAGTGAAAACATAAAAGTCCATTTTCTGGCTAAACTAAAGGCCCTAGGGCAAAAAGAATTAAAATCTGTGATCACTTTTATTTCCCACCAAAATTCGATTTTTGAGTGAAAACATAAAAGTCCATTTTCTGGCTAAACTATAGGCCCTAGGGCAAAAAGAATTATGTGTTGTTTCTAGATAAGGTGTGAGTAGTTTGAGTTAAAATTTTACTTGTATTTTGTTTTTGTTACAATAACAAAATACAAGTAAAATTTGTGCTCAAACTACTCGCTCGTTATCTAGAAACAACACATTAAAATCTGTGATCACTTTATTTCCCACCAAAATTCGATTTTTGAGTGAAAACATAAAAGTCCATTTTCTGGCTAAACTAAAGGCCCTAGGGCAAAAAGAATTAAAATCTGTGGTCACTTTTATTTCCCACCAAAATTCGATTTTTGAGTGAAAACATAAAAGTAAATTTTCTGGCTAAACTATAGGCCCTAGGGCAAAAAGAATTGAAATCTGTGATCACTTTCATTTCCCATAAAAATTCGATTGTTGAGTGAAAACATAAAAGTCCATTTTCTGGCTAAACTAAAGGCCCTAGGGCAAAAAGAATTAAAATCTGTGATCACTTTTATTTCCCACCAAAATTCGATTTTTGAGTGAAAACATAAAAGTCCATTTTCTGGCTAAACTAAAGGCCCTAGGACAAAAAGAATTGAAATCTGTGATAACTTTTATTTCCCACAGAAATTCGATAGTTGAATGAAAACCTAAAAGTCCATTTTCTGGCTAAACTATAGGCCCTAGGGCAAAAAGAATTGAAATCTGTGATCACTTTCATTTCCCATAAAAATTCGATTGTTGAGTGAAAACATAAAAGTCCATTTTCTGGCTAAACTAAAGGCCCTAGGGCAAAAAGAATTAAAATCTGTGATCACTTTTATTTCCCACCAAAATTCGATTTTTGAGTGAAAACATAAAAGTCCATTTTCTGGCTAAACTATAGGCCCTAGGGCAAAAAGAATTAAAATCTGTGATCACTTTTATTTCCCACCAAAATTCGATTTTTGAGTGAAAACATAAAAGTCCATTTTCTGGCTAAACTAAAGGCCCTAGGGCAAAAAGAATTAAAATCTGTGATCACTTTTATTTATCACCAAAATTCGATTTTTGAGTGAAAACATAAAAGTCCATTTTCTGGCTAAACTATAGGCCCTAGGGAAAAAAGAATTAAAATCTGTGATCACTTTTATTTCCCACCAAAATTCGATTTTTGAGTGAAAACATAAAAGTCCATTTTCTGGCTAAACTAAAGGCCCTAGGGCAAAAAGAATTAAAATCTGTGATCACTTTTATTTCCCACAAAATTCGATTTTTGAGTGAAAACATAAAAGTCCATTTTCTGGCTAAACTATAGGCCCTAGGGCAAAAAGAATTAAAATCTGTGATCACTTTTATTTCCCACCAAAATTCGATTTTTGAGTGAAAACATAAAAGTCCATTTTCTGGCTAAACTAAAGGCCCTAGGGCAAAAAGAATTAAAATCTGTGATCACTTTTATTTCCCACCAAAATTCGATTTTTGAGTGAAAACATAAAAGTCCATTTTCTGGCTAAACTAAAGGCCCTAGGGCAAAAAGAATTAAAATCTGTGATCACTTTTATTTCCCACCAAAATTCGATTTTTGAGTGAAAACATAAAAGTCCATTTTCTGGCTAAACTATAGGCCCTAGGGTAAAAAGAATTGAAATCTGTCATCACTTTCATTTCCCATAAAAATTCGATTGTTGAGTGAAAACATAAAAGTCCATTTTCTGGCTAAACTAAAGGCCCTAGGGCAAAAAGAATTGAAATCTGTGATCACTTTCATTTCCCATAAAAATTCGATTGTTGAGTGAAAACATAAAAGTCCATTTTCTGGCTAAACTAAAGGCCCTAGGACAAAAAGAATTGAAATCTGTGATCACTTTCATTTCCCATAAAAATTCGATTGTTGAGTGAAAACATAAAAGTCCATTTTCTGGCTAAACTAAAGGCCCTAGGGCAAAAAGAATTAAAATCTGTGATCACTTTTATTTCCCACCAAAATTCGATTTTTGAGTGAAAACATAAAAGTCCATTTTCTGGCTAAACTATAGGCCCTAGGGCAAAAATAATTAAAATCTGTGATCACTTTTATTTCCCACCAAAATTCGATTTTTGAGTGAAAACATAAAAGTCCATTTTCTGGCTAAACTAAAGGCCCTAGGGCAAAAAGAATTAAAATGTGTGATCACTTTTATTTCCCACCAAAATTCGATTTTTGAGTGAAAACATAAAAGTCCATTTTCGGGCTAAACTATAGGCCCTAGGGCAAAAAGAATTAAAATCTGTGATCACTTTTATTTCCCACCAAAATTCGATTTTTGAGTGAAAACATAAAAGTCCATTTTCTGGCTAAACTATAGGCCCTAGGGCAAAAAGAATTAAAATCTGTGATCACTTTGATTTCCCACCAAAATTCGATTTTTGAGTGAAAACATAAAAGTCCATTTTCTGGCTAAACTAAAGGCCCTAGGGCAAAAAGAATTAAAATCTGTGATCACTTTTATTTCCCACAAAATTCGATTTTTGAGTGAAAACATAAAAGTCCATTTTCTGGCTAAACTAAAGGCCCTAGGGCAAAAAGAATTAAAATCTGTGATCACTTTTATTTCCCACCAAAATTCGATTTTTGAGTGAAAACATAAAAGTCCATTTTCTGGCTAAACTATAGGCCCTAGGGTAAAAAGAATTGGATTCTGTCATCACTTTCATTTCCCATAAAAATTCGATTGTTGAGTGAAAACATAAAAGTCCATTTTCTGGCTAAACTAAAGGCCCTAGGGCAAATTCGATTTTTGAGTGAAAACATAAAAGTCCATTTTCTGGCTAAACTATAGGCCCTAGGGCAAAAAGAATTTAAATCTGTCATCACTTTCATTTCCCATAAAAATTCGATTGTTGAGTGAAAACATAAAAGTCCATTTTCTGGCTAAACTAAAGGCCCTAGGGCAAAAAGAATTAAAATCTGTGATCACTTTTATTTCCCACCAAAATTCGATTTTTGAGTGAAAACATAAAAGTCCATTTTCTGGCTAAACTAAAGGCCCTAGGGCAAAAAGAATTAAAATCTGTGATCACTTTTATTTCCCACCAAAATTCGATTTTTGAGTGAAAACATGAAAGTCCATTTTCTGGCTAAACTATAGGCCCTAGGGCAAAAAGAATTAATATCTGTGATCACTTTTATTTCCCACCAAAATTCGATTTTTGAGTGAAAACATAAAAGTCCATTTTCTGGCTAAACTAAAGGCCCCAGGGCAAAAAGAATTGAAATCTGTGATCACTTTTATTTCCCACAGAAATTCGATTGTTGAGTGAAAACATAAAAGTCCATTTTCTGGCTAAACTAAAGGCCCTAGGGCAAAAAGAATTAATATCTGTGATCACTTTTATTTCCCACCAAAATTCGATTTTTGAGTGAAAACATAAAAGTCCATTTTCTGGCTAAACTAAAGGCCCTAGGGCAAAAAGAATTAAAATCTGTGATCACTTTTATTTCCCACCAAAATTCGATTTTTGAGTGAAAACATAAAAGTCCATTTTCTGGCTAAACTAAAGGCCCCAGGGCAAAAAGAATTGAAATCTGTGATCACTTTTATTTCCCACAGAAATTCGATTGTTGAGTGAAAACATAAAAGTCCATTTTCTGGCTAAACTAAAGGCCCTAGGGCAAAAAGAATTAAAATCTGTGATCACTTTTATTTCCCACCAAAATTCGATTTTTGAGTGAAAACATAAAAGTCCATTTTCTGGCTAAACTAAAGGCCCCAGGGCAAAAAGAATTGAAATCTGTGATCACTTTTATTTCCCACAGAAATTCGATTGTTGAGTGAAAACATAAAAGTCCATTTTCTGGCTAAACTAAAGGCCCTAGGGTAAAAATAATTGAAATCTGTGATCACTTTAATTTCCCACAAAAATTCGATTGTTGAGTGAAAACATAAAAGTCCATTTTCTGGCTAAACTAAAGGCCCTAGGGCAAAAATAATTGAAATCTGTGATCACTTTAATTTCCCACAGAAATTCGATTGTTGAGTGAAAACATAAAAGCCCATTTTCTGGCTAAATAAAGGCCCTAGGGCAAAAAGAATTGAAATCTGTGATCACTTTTATTTCCCACCAAAATTCGATTTTTGAGTGAAAACATAAAAGTCCATTTTCTGGCTAAACTAAAGGCCCTAGGGCAAAAAGAATTGAAATCTGTGATCACTTTCATTTCCCATAAAAATTCGATTGTTGAGTGAAAACATAAAAGTCCATTTTCTGGCTAAACTAAAGGCCCCCAGGTCAAAAAGAATTGAAATCTGTGATCACTTTTATTTCCCACCAAAATTCGATTTTTGAGTGAAAACATAAAAGTCCATTTTCTGGCTAAACTAAAGGCCCTAGGGCAAAAAGAATTGGATTCTGTCATCACTTTCATTTCCCATAAAAATTCGATTGTTGAGTGAAAACATAAAAGTCCATTTTCTGGCTAAACTAAAGGCCCTAGGGCAAATTCGATTTTTGAGTGAAAACATAAAAGTCCATTTTCTGGCTAAACTATAGGCCCTAGGGCAAAAGAATTTAAATCTGTCATCACTTTCATTTCCCATAAAAATTCGATTGTTGAGTGAAAACATAAAAGTCCATTTTCTGGCTAAACTAAAGGCCCTAGGGCAAAAAGAATTAAAATCTGTGATCACTTTTATTTCCCTCCAAAATTCGATTTTTGAGTGAAAACATAAAAGTCCATTTTCTGGCTAAACTAAAGGCCCTAGGGCAAAAAGAATTAAAATCTGTGATCACTTTTATTTCCCACCAAAATTCGATTTTTGAGTGAAAACATGAAAGTCCATTTTCTGGCTAAACTAAAGGCCCCAGGGCAAAAAGAATTGAAATCTGTGATCACTTTTATTTCCCACAGAAATTCGATTGTTGAGTGAAAACATAAAAGTCCATTTTCTGGCTAAACTATAGGCCCTAGGGCAAAAAGAATAATATCTGTGATCACTTTTATTTCCCACCAAAATTCGATTTTTGAGTGAAAACATAAAAGTCCATTTTCTGGCTAAACTTAAGGCCCTAGGGCAAAAAGAATTGAAATCTGTGATCACTTTTATTTCCCACCAAAATTCGATTTTTGAGTGAAAACATAAAAGTCCATTTTCTGGCTAAACTTAAGGCCCTAGGGCAAAAAGAATTGAAATCTGTGATCTCTTTTATTTCCCACCAAAACTAGATTTTTGAGTGAAAACATAAAAGTCCATTTTCTGGCTAAACTAAAGGCCCTAGGGCAAAAAGAATTGAAATCTGTGATCACTTTCATTTCCCATAAAAATTCGATTGTTGAGTGAAAACATAAAAGTCCATTTTCTGGCTAAACTAAAGGCCCTAGGGCAAAAAGAATTAAAATCTGTGATCACTTTTATTTCCCACCAAAATTCGATTTTTGAGTGAAAACATAAAAGTCCATTTTCTGGCTAAACTAAAGGCCCTAGGGCAAAAAGAATTAAAATCTGTCATCACTTTCATTTCCCATAAAAATTCGATTTTTGAGTGAAAACATAAAAGTCCATTTTCTGGCTAAACTGAAGGCCCTAGGGCAAAAAGAATTGAAATCTGTGATCACTTTTATTTCCCACAGAAATTCGATAGTTGAATGAAAACATAAAAGTCCATTTTCTGGCTAAACTATAGGCCCTAGGGCAAAAAGAATTGAAATCTGTGATCACTTTTATTTCCCACAGAAATTCGATAGTTGAATGAAAACATAAAAGTCCATTTTCTGGCTAAACTAAAGGCCCTAGGGCAAAAAGAATTGAAATCTGTGATCACTTTCATTTCCCATAAAAATTCGATTGTTGAGTGAAAACATAAAAGTCCATTTTCTGGCTAAACTAAAGGCCCTAGGGCAAAAAGAATTAAAATCTGTAATCACTTTTATTTCCCACCAAAATTCGATTTTTGAGTGAAAACATAAAAGTCCATTTTCTGGCTAAACTAAAGGCCCTAGGGCAAAAAGAATTAAAATCTGTGATCACTTTTATTTCCCACCAAAATTCGATTTTTGAGTGAAAACATAAAAGTCCATTTTCTGGCTAAACTAAAGGCCCTAGGGCAAAAAGAATTAAAATCTGTGATCACTTTCATTTCCCATAAAAATTCGATTTTTGAGTGAAAACATAAAAGTCCATTTTCTGGCTAAACTGAAGGCCCTAGGGCAAAAAGAATTGAAATCTGTGATCACTTTTATTTCCCACAGAAATTCGATAGTTGAATGAAAACATAAAAGTCCATTTTCTGGCTAAACTATAGGCCCTAGGGCAAAAAGAATTGAAATCTGTGATCACTTTCATTTCCCATAAAAATTCGATTGTTGAGTGAAAACATAAAAGTCCATTTTCTGGCTAAACTAAAGGCCCTAGGGCAAAAAGAATTAAAATCTGTGATCACTTTTATTTCCCACCAAAATTCGATTTTTGAGTGAAAACATAAAAGTCCACTTTCTGGCTAAACTATAGGCCCTAGGGCAAAAAGAATTAAAATCTGTGATCACTTTTATTTCCCACCAAAATTCGATTTTTGAGTGAAAACATAAAAGTCCATTTTCTGGCTAAACTAAAGGCCCTAGGGCAAAAAGAATTAAAATCTGTGATCACTTTTATTTCCCACCAAAATTCGATTTTTGAGTGAAAACATAAAAGTCCATTTTCTGGCTAAACTAAAGGCCCTAGGGCAAAAAGAATTAAAATCTGTGATCACTTTCATTTCCCATAAAAATTCGATTTTTGAGTGAAAACATAAAAGTCCATTTTCTGGCTAAACTGAAGGCCCTAGGGCAAAAAGAATTGAAATCTGTGATCACTTTTATTTCCCACAGAAATTCGATAGTTGAATGAAAACATAAAAGTCCATTTTCTGGCTAAACTATAGGCCCTAGGGCAAAAAGAATTGAAATCTGTGATCACTTTCATTTCCCATAAAAATTCGATTTTTGAGTGAAAACATAAAAGTCCATTTTCTGGCTAAACTAAAGGCCCTAGGGCAAAAAGAATTAAAATCTGTGATCACATTTCCCACCAAAATTCGATTTTTGAGTGAAAACATAAAAGTCCATTTTCTGGCTAAACTAAAGGCCCTAGGGCAAAAAGAATTGAAATCTGTGATCACCTTCATTTCCCATAAAAATTCGATTTTTGAGTGAAAACATAAAAGTCCATTTTCTGGCTAAACTATAGGCCCTAGGGCAAAAAGAATTAAAATCTGTGATCACTTTTATTTCCCACCAAAATTCGATTTTTGAGTGAAAACATAAAAGTCCATTTTCTGGCTAAACTAAAGGCCCTAGGGCAAAAAGAATTAAATTCTGTGATCACTTTTATTTCCCACAAAATTCGATTTTTGAGTGAAAACATAAAAGTCCATTTTCTGGCTAAACTATAGGCCCTAGGGCAAAAAGAATTAAAATCTGTGATCACTTTTATTTCCCACCAAAATTTGATTTTTGAGTGAAAACATAAAAGTCCATTTTCTGGCTAAACTAAAGGCCCTAGGGCAAAAAGAATTAAAATCTGTGATCACTTTTATTTCCCACCAAAATTCGATTTTTGAGTGAAAACATAAAAGTCCATTTTCTGGCTAAACTATAGGCCCTAGGGCAAAAAGAATTGAAATCTGTCATCACTTTCATTTCCCATAAAAATTCGATTGTTGAGTGAAAACATAAAAGTCCATTTTCTGGCTAAACTAAAGGCCCTAGGGCAAAAAGAATTAAAATCTGTGATCACTTTTATTTCCCACCAAAATTCGATTTTTGAGTGAAAACATAAAAGTCCATTTTCTGGCTAAACTATAGGCCCTAGGGAAAAAGAATTAAAATCTGTGATCACTTTTATTTTCCACCAAAATTCGATTTTTGAGTGAAAACATAAAAGTCCATTTTCTGGCTAAACTAAAGGCCCTAGGGCAAAAAGAATTAAAATCTGTGATCACTTTTATTTCCCACCAAAATTCGATTTTTGAGTGAAAACATAAAAGTCCATTTTCTGGCTAAACTATAGGCCCTAGGGCAAAAAGAATTGAAATCTTTGATCACTTTCATTTCCCATAAAAATTCGATTGTTGAGTGAAAACATAAAAGTCCATTTTCTGGCTAAAGAATTAAAATCTGTGATCACTTTTATTTCCCACCAAAATTCGATTTTTGAGTGAAAACATAAAAGTCAATTTTCTGGCTAAACTAAAGGCCCTAGGGCAAAAAGAATTGAAATCTGTGATCACTTTCATTTCCCATAAAAATTCGATTGTTGAGTGAAAACATAAAAGTCCATTTTCTGGCTAAACTAAAGGCCCTAGGGCAAAAAGAATTGAAATCTGTGATCACTTTTATTTCCCACCAAAACTAGATTTTTGAGTGAAAACATAAAGGTCCATTTTCTGGCTAAACTTAAGGCTCTAGGGCAAAAAGAATTGAAATCTGTGATCACTTTTATTTCCCCTGAAATTCGATTTTTGAGTGAAAACATAAAAGTCCATTTTCTGGCTAAACTATAGGCTCTAGGGCAAAAAGAATTGAAATCTGTGTTCACTTTTATTTCCCCTAAAATTCGATTGTTGAGTGAAAACATAAAAGTCCATTTTCTGGCTAAACTAAAGGCCCTAGGGCAAAAAGAATTGAAATCTGTGATCACTTTTATTTCCCACCAAAACTAGATTTTTGAGTGAAAACATAAAAGTCCATTTTCTGGCTAAACTTAAGGCTCTAGGGCAAAAAGAATTGAAATCTGTGATCACTTTTATTTCCCCTGAAATTCGATTTTTGAGTGAAAACATAAAAGTCCATTTTCTGGCTAAACTTAAGGCTCTAGGGCAAAAAGAATTGAAATCTGTGATCACTTTTATTTCCCCTGAAATTCGATTGTTGAGTGAAAACATAAAAGTCCATTTTCTGGCTAAACTAAAGGCCCTAGGGCAAAAAGAATTGAAATCTGTGATCACTTTTATTTCCCACCAAAACTAGATTTTTGAGTGAAAACATAAAAGTCCATTTTCTGGCTAAACTAAAGGCCCTAGGGCAAAAATAATTAAAATCTGTGATCACTTTTATTTCCCACCAAAATTCGATTTTTGAGTGAAAACATAAAAGTCCATTTTCTAGCTAAACTAAAGGCCCCAGGGCAAAAAGAATTGAAATCTGTGATCACTTTTATTTCCCCTGAAATTCGATTTTTGAGTGAAAACATAAAAGTCCATTTTCTGGCTAAACTTAAGGCTCTAGGGCAAAAAGAATTGAAATCTGTGATCACTTTTATTTCCCCTGAAATTCGATTTTTGAGTGAAAACATAAAAGTCTATTTTCTGGCTAAACTTAAGCACCTAGGGCAAAAAGAATTGAAATCTGTGATCTCTTTTATTTCCAACCAAAACTCGATTTTTGAGTAAAAACATAAAAGTCCATTTTCTGGCTAAACTAAAGGCCCTAGAGCAAAAGAATTGAAATCTGTGATCACTTTTATTTCCCACCAAAACTAGATTTTTGAGTGAAAAGATAAAAGTCCATTTTCTGGCTAAACTAAAGGCCCTAGGGCAAAAAGAATTGAAATCTGTGATCTCTTTTATTTCCCACCAAAACTAGATTTTTGACTGAATAGATAAAAGTCCATTTTCTGGCTAAACTATAGGCCCTAGGGCAAAAAGAATTAAAATCTGTGATCACTTTTATTTCCCACCAAAATTCGATTTTTGAGTGAAAACATAAAAGTCCATTTTCTGGCTAAACTTAAGGCTCTAGGGCAAAAAGAATTGAAATCTGTGATCACTTTTATTTCCCCTGAAATTCGATTGTTGAGTGAAAACATAAAAGTCCATTTTCTGGCTAAACTTAAGACTCTAGGGCAAAAAGAATTGAAATCTGTGATCACTTTTATTTCCCCTGAAATTCGATTGTTGAGTGAAAACATAAAAGTCCATTTTCTGCCTAAACTAAAGGCCCTAGGGCAAAAAGAATTGAAATCTGTGATCACTTTTATTTCCCCTGAAATTCGATTTTTGAGTGAAAAGATAAAAGTCCATTTTCTGGCTAAACTTAAGGCTCTAGGGCAAAAAGAATTGAAATCTGTGATCACTTTTATTTCCCCTGAAATTCGATTGTTGAGTGAAAAGATAAAAGTCCATTTTCTGGCTAAACTAAAGGCCCTAGGGCAAAAGAATTGAAATCTGTGATCACTTTCATTTCCCACAGAAATTCGATTGTTGAGTGAAAACATAAAAGCCCATTTTTTGGCTAAACTAAAGGCCCTAGGGCAAAAAGAATTGAAATCTGTGATCACTTTTATTTCCCCTGAAATTCGATTGTTGAGTGAAAACATCCATTTCTGGCTAAACTAAAGGCCCTAGGGCAAAAAGAATTGAAATCTGTGATCACTTTTATTTCCCCTGAAATTCGATTGTTGAGTGAAAACATAAAAGTCCATTTTCTAGCTAAACTAAAGGCCCTAGGGCAAAAAGAATTAAAATCTGTGATCACTTTTATTTCCCACAGAAATTCGATTGTTGAGTGAAAACATAAAAGTCCATTTTCTAGCTAAACTAAAGGCCCTAGGGCAAAAAGAATTGAAATCTGTGATCACTTTTATTTCCCCTGAAATTCGATTGTTGAGTGAAAAGATAAAAGTCCATTTTCTGGCTAAACTAAAGGCCCTACGACAAAAAGAATTGAAATCTGTGATCACTTTTATTTCCCACAGAAATTCGATTGTTGAGTGAAAACATAAAAGTCCATTTTCTGGCTAAACTTAAGGGCCTAGGGCAAAAAGAATTGAAATCTGTGATCACTTTCATTTCCCACAGAAATTCGATTGTTGAGTGAAAACATAAAAGCCCATTTTCTGGCTAAACTAAAGGCCCTAGGGCAAAAAGAATTGAAATCTGTGATCACTTTTATTTCCCACAGAAATTCGATTTTTGATTGAAAACATAAAAGTCCATTTTCTGGCTAAACTAAAGGCCCTAGGGCAAAAAGAATTGAAATCTGTGATCACTTTCATTTCCCACAGATATTCGATTTTTGATTGAAAACATAAAAGTCCATTTTCTGGCTAAACTCAAGGCCCTAGGGCAAAAAGAAAAGTCCATTTTCTGGCTAAACTAAAGGCCCTAGGGCAAAAAGAATTGAAATCTGTGATCACTTTTATTTCCCACCAAAATTCGATTTTTGAGTGAAAACATAAAAGTCCATTTTCTAGCTAAACTAAAGGCCCCAGGGCAAAAAGAATTGAAATCTGTGATCACTTTTATTTCCCCCAGAAATTCAATTTTTGAGTGAAAACATAAAAGTCCATTTTCTGGCTAAACTAAAGGCCCTAGGACAAAAAGAATTAAAATTTGTGATCACTTTTATTTCCCACAAGAACTAGATTTTTGAGTGAAAACATAAAAGTCCATTTTCTGGCTAAACTTAAGGACCTAGGGCAAAAAGAATAGAATTCTGTGATCACTTTTATTTCTCACAGAAATTCGATTGTTGAGTGAAAACATAAAAGTCCATTTTCTGGCTAAACTAAAGGACCTAGGGCAAAAAGAATTGAAATCTGTGATCACTTTTATTTCCCACAAAAATTCGATTTTTGAGTGAAAGCATAAAAGTCCATTTTCTGGCTAAACTAAAGGCCCTAGGGCAAAAAGAATTGAAATCTGTGATCACTTTTATTTCCCACAGAAATTCGATTGTTGAGTGAAAACATAAAGGTCCATTTTCTGGCTAAACTAAAGGCCCTAGGGCAAAAAGAATTGAAATCTGTGATCACTTTTATTTCCCATCAAAATTCGATTGTTGAGTGAAAACATAAAAGTCCATTTTCTGGCTAAACTTAAGGCCCTAGGGCAAAAAGAATTGAAATCTGTGATCACTTTTATTTCCCCTGAAATTCGATTTTGAGTGAAAACATAAAAGTCCATTTTCTGGCTAAACTAAAGGCCCCAGGGCAAAAAGAATTGAAATCTGTGATCACTTTTATTTCCCATCAAAATTCGATTGTTGAGTGAAAACATAAAAGTCCATTTTCTGGCTAAACTTAAGGCCCTAGAGCAAAAACAATTGAAATCTGTGATTACTTTTATTTCACCTGAAATTCGATTGTTGAGTGAAAACATAAAAGTCCATTTTCTGGCTAAACTAAAGGCCCTAGGGCAAAAAGAATTGAAATCTGTGATCACTTTTATTTCCCCTGAAATTCGATTTTGAGTGAAAACATAAAAGTCCATTTTCTGGCTAAACTTAAGGCTCTAGGGCAAAAAGAATTGAAATCTGTGATCACTTTTATTTCCCCTGAAATTCGATTTTGAGTGAAAACATAAAAGTCCATTTTCTAGCTAAACTTAAGGCTCTAGGGCAAAAAGAATTGAAATCTGTGATCACTTTCATTTCCCACAGAAATTCGATTGTTGAGTGAAAACATAAAAGTCCATTTTCTAGCTAAACTAAAGGCCCCAGGGCAAAAAGAATTGAAATCTGTGATCACTTTTATCTCCCACCAAAATTCGATTTTTGAGTGAAAACATAAAAGTCCATTTTCTGGCTAAACTAAAGGCCCCAGGGCAAAAAGAATTGAAATCTGTGATCACTTTTATTTCCCACAGAAATTCGATTTTGAGTGAAAACATAAAAGTCCATTTTCTGGCTAAACTTAAGGCTCTAGGGCAAAAAGAATTGAAATCTGTGATCACTTTTATTTCCCCTGAAATTCGATTTTGAGTGAAAACAGAAAAGTCCATTTTCTAGCTAAACTTAAGGCTCTAGGGCAAAAAGAATTGAAATCTGTGATCACTTTCATTTCCCACAGAAATTCGATTGTTGAGTGAAAACATAAAAGTCCATTTTCTAGCTAAACTAAAGGCCCCAGGGCAAAAAGAATTGAAATCTGTGATCACTTTTATCTCCCACCAAAATTCGATTTTTGAGTGAAAACATAAAAGTCCATTTTCTGGCTAAACTAAAGGCCCCAGGGCAAAAAGAATTGAAATCTGTGATCACTTTTATTTCCCACAGAAATTCGATTTTTGAGTGAAAACATAAAAGTCCATTTTCTGGCTAAACTTAAGGACCTAGGGCAAAAAGAATTGAAACCTGTGATCACTTTTATTTCCCACCAAAATTCGATTGTTGAGTGAAAACATAAAAGTCCATTTTCTGGCTAAATGAAAGGCCCTAGGGCAAAAAGAATTGAAATCTGTGATCACTTTCATTTTCCACAGAAAGTCGATTGTTGGGTGAAAACATAATAGTCCATTTTCTGGCTAAACGAAAGGCCCTAGGGTAAAAAGAATTGAAATCTGTGATCACTTTTATTTCCCACAGAAATTCGATTGTTGAGTGAAAATATAAAAGTCCATTTTCTGGCTAAACTAAAGGCCCTAGGGTAAAAAGAATTGAAATCTGTGATAACTTTCATTTCCCACAAAAATTTGATTTTTGAGTGAAAACTTAAAAATCCATTTTCTGGCTAAACTAAAGGCCTTTGGACAAAAAGAATTGAAATCTGTGATCACTTTCAATTCCCACCAAAATTCGATTTTTGATTTTTCTAACAAAAAATTAAAATTTTGACAAAAAACTAAAAATTGCTTCATCTTCGTTAAAAAAAAAAACTCTATATTCCTTAAATGCGTTTAAATGAAAAAAAAATATTTTGTGATTAATAAATTCTTCTCCCAATCAATCAAATTTTTACCCTTAAAAACTCAATAACTTGTTCTGTTACTGTACTTGATTCAATAAAAATTATATATAGTTTAAGGATAAATACTCACTAATGATAATTGATCTCCTGTGGCAACGGTCATGTATGCGCCAAACGTAGCCACTGACGATGTTAAGGTAATAATATTTGCTGTTAAATTTAAGTTGGCGTTAAAATTGGTCGCTGTTTTTCGTTGAACTTTATCAGACAGTTTTTGATAGTCTCTTATAGTTTCATAAGTTTTTGTGCCTATTGTTAAGACAGCAAAAACTGGATGAAACATTGTTGCTGCTTGACCGACAACCGAAGCAGCTGCAATGAAATTATCCATCTTAGTTAACGTTTTTTTGGAATAGGCCGGAGTTATTGCGTATTCCAATTGCACCTATAAGTAATTATAATATGCAATAACTTTCATTAGAATAAGAGAACAGCACATAATTACATTATCGTTTTGATCTAATGAATAGCTACCATTTGCAGGTGCTATCATTATGCCAACGGGTAAAACATTATTTTTCACAAAATCATTCCAATTTTGATATATACGAGACTGTTCATCGATAAATATCATACAGCAGCCCGAACTGCTATTAGAATCTTAATGTTGTATAAATTTGAAAAAAATGTAAAAAGTATATTAGTTATTAGTCATTTATGTAAACAAATTTAAACTTACTTAAGCAACGTCTAGTACGAAATATCGGATGGATTGTATAATTATGTGAATATTTTGCGTTTTCAAGATCTAATTCTTTAGTTACGATTATATAAATTATGGAATGCAACAAAGCTCCATTAGTGTATTTTCCTAAAACAAACAAATATTATATTAGAAACATGCAATAGAGTAATCTATATTAGACTCCTATGGATATAGTCTCTAAATTCTATGTTTCGATGCTCACTGAATTTTTTTAAAATGCTGTTGTTAAGAATCATATTTGTAACAAATATTATCTATCTATCTATCTATCTATCTATCTATCTATCTATCTATCTATCTATCTATCTATCTATCTATCTATCTATCTATCTATCTATCTATCTATCTATCTATCTATCTATCTATCTATCTATCTATCTATCTATCTATCTATCTATCTATCTATCTATCTATCTATCTATCTATCTATCTGTCTATCTGTCTATCTGTCTATCTGTCTATCTGTCTATCTGTCTATCTGTCTATCTGTCTATCTGTCTATCTGTCTATCTGTCTATCTGTCTATCTGTCTATCTATCTATCTATCTATCTATCTATCTATCTATCTATCTATCTATCTATCTATCTATCTATCTATCTATCTATCTATCTATCTATCTATCTATCCTATCTATCTATCTATCTATCTATCTATCTATCTATTATCTATCTATCTAATCTATCTATCTATCTATCTATCTATCTATCTATCTATCTATCTATCTATCTATCTATCTATCTATCTATCTATCTATCTATCTATCTATCTATCTATCTATCTATCTATCTATCTATCTATCTATCTATCTATCTATCTATAGGTATATGTATATATGGCGACCTAATTTGTAGGTTTGTCCCAGCACTTCACAGATCTGTAGTTTAAAACCTCGAACTTATCACAGTTTTAAATAGTTTGCAAATAAAACAAAACATACTCTGTTGCCAAATGTTACGGAATAATTTAACTCTTATTTCCTTAATCCTGGCGTTATATTGCTTAGTTTTTCGGATGTCCTGTTTTGAGGTATAAACTTTTTTGTCGTCAGGAAACATACATTCCAGTTTTTTAATTAAAATATCGGATTGATCGGGTCCTAAACTGAAAACAAATAGCTAAACTAATATAAACTGAACTAAAGAAAAAAAAAAATTAAAAAACTTACACATCCCAAACAATTTCCGAATGTAAAGCACAGGCAGCAGCCAAATCCTGTTGAACTTCAACAGCTGCACGCAAATCAACGGGAGGCTCCACGCTATTTGGATTATTTGCAGACATTTTGATTGTTTTTTAATAACTATTACGCACAATTAACTTTCACACTTAACACGGTTTAGTTTAACTAAATTTGAACTAATTTTATTATAAATAAATATAACAAAACGGTACAAACTTTTTAAAACTATCGGAAGACAAAAACACAAACACATTTAACAAACATTGAACGCAAACATTTCTAAACCAAAACTAGCGGGAAACTAAAATTTTATTTGTCACTTATTATAATGCAACAAGTGCTGATAAGTACTTTGATTTAAAACCCGTGTTTGGTACCAAGCTTTTTGATTTATAAAAAAGTTATTGATACCATGATATGAGACATTTTATGTTATAATAGAATTAAACAATTAAACAATTTGTTAATAAACTAAGCAAATTGTATATAAATAGAAAATATTTAATTGGGAAATATTAACTTTACATTAAAAAAGTAATTAAGTACCACAAAACTCGTACGAATTTGTTGTATACTTTTTTTGCTACAATACCGTTATAACAGTTTTTTAGAGTTTTTTGTTTGTTTATCAAAAACGAGGCGAATTCATATAAGGTGGTGTTTTTATTTTTTTTACATAAATAATTCACAATACTAGCGAAGTTTTTCTCCGTTTTAACGGACATTTTTAAATAAAAAATTTAAACAATAACAAACATTGATCGCAGTCCATGCGAGGCGAACTAAAAAAATTCATCTGAATGACTTGCACCACCTTAAGCGAATTCGCCTTGATCAAAAATATACTATCTGGTAAAAAATTATGCAACTCTGTAAACAGCTGTTAAAAAAACTTTAGCCGGTGTCAATGGTTTTGGGAGAAATAATATTTTCTAGATTTTATAAGTGAATTATTTATTTAAATCGTTTTAAAATGTTTAGTTTACGTTTAAATTTAACTAACAATTTTAGACGCTTGCCACTGCAACGTCTGAAATGCAGTAAAGTTGAAGAAAAACCCACAGAATCTGAGCAAGCTGCTTCAGATCAAACGAAAGTTTTGCAAAATATGTTAGCCACTGACGAAGAAGTTGCTAGACCTAAGATTGATCCTAAAGAAACATCAATTGTATTATTTCCGGGCCAGGGAACACAATATGTAGGTATGGCCAGTAGACTTATGCGTTTTCCAGAAGCAAGACGCATATTTGAAATGGCTAATGAAGTTCTGGGCTATGATTTGTTGAAATTGTGCTTGGAAGGGCCAAAAGATAAACTAAATCGTACCGAACATGCTCAACCGGCTGTAATGGTATCTTCGCTAGCTGCTTTGGAACAATTGAAAGAAGAACGTCCCAAAGCTATAGACAGTTGTGTGGCCACGGCCGGTTTTAGTTTGGGTGAACTTACGGCTTTGGTATTTGCCGGCGTTATACCATTCGATAAGGGTCTTAAATTGGTGCAGGTACGTGCCAATGCCATGCAAATGGCTTGTGATAAGGCGACTGGTGCCATGGCCATGGTATTATATGCTCCAGATACGGAAATTGGCGCTGCCTGTGCTAAAGCCCTACAGTGGTGTATAGACAAGGGCGTAGAGAAACCCTACTGTGGCGTTGGCAATTATATGTATCCTCATTGTAAAATTATTGCTGGTAATGTAGAAGCTATAGAATTTTTAGAAAAGAACTCCAAGAGTTTAAAAATAAGACGCATGAAACGTTTGGCTGTAAATGGTGCCTTTCATACACCTCTAATGGAACCGGCTGTTGAACCTTTTGCTAAAGCTTTAAGTAAAATACAACTTGAAGAACCTTTAATACGAGTCTATTCAAATATCGATGGTAAACCCTACAAAAGTGTGGCACAAATACAGAAAATGTTACCCAAACAGGTTGGTTTATCCATACATATGTTTTCTCAAAAGTTTAATCTATGTATTATTAATCTTATTCCAGATTGTTCGCCCTGTGAAATGGGAACAAACTATGCATCAAATGTATGAACGTCAGCAGGGCGTTGATTTTCCACGAACGTTTGAATGTGGTCCCGGAAAAGGTTTAATACCAGTTCTTGAAAAAGTTAATGCCAAGGCTGCCAATACTGCATATCATATAGAAGCCTAGTGTCGTTATTTGTTTTATCTCTTTTGTTGTTAATATTGTGTAAATATTTTTAATGATATTTTTAAAAAGCAGTGCTAAAAACTTTATATAATCAATAAATTTCTAATTTATTGTTCGAATTGGTTTTGTTTGAATAAGATAGTAAACTATTGCTAAAAAATCATAAACATTTCGGGGTCAAAAATACTTTGATACTTCGAGAACTTATAGAAAATTATCAAAGAAACAGATTTTATAAAAATTTTCTGTAAAAAGAATTTTTGGAAAATTATAAAGACAGAATTTATTAAAAATTTTATATAAAGAAAATATATCGAAAACTCTAAATAAAGTTTAAAGAATTTATCGAAAATTCTCTAAAAAGTAATTATTTATTGATAATTCTCTAAAAAGAGAGAATTTATTGAATACTCTATTTAAAAACAGATAATTTATCAGAAATTCTCTTAAGAAATTTATGAAAAATTCTCTAAAGGGAGAATTTACCAGAAGTTTCAATAAAACAAAAATTTTCGAAAAATCTCTTTTATTTTTAATTTATATCCTTTTCTTTTATTAAAACTGAAATCAATTTTGTATTTTTACAAAAAATAAAATTAAATGTTAAAGGAAACAAAAGTAGAACAAACTAATACGTAATTTGTTTATTGAAACATTAATGTCTTTAAATTTAACTTTTCTCGTCGCGTGCACGCATACGATGTACAAACGCAGCACCTTTATTTTTACGAAAATTCTCAAAGGGATCATTCATATTAACACCAACTCCCTGCGTGAAACAATACAATAATTATAATAAAATAAAAAAATATATATATAGACAAAATGAAACTCACTTTATACATATCCTTACGATCCCTTACTTCGCCAGCTGAAATGGGCTGTTCAATTCCTTGATTTTTAGTACCTAAACCGGTACCAGTGCCTGCCCAACCCATTTTCATTAGCATTTGATGTCCTTTGTTGGACTCTTCAATGAATTCATTTGGCTTGGCAAAACTGCTGCCACTGAACGGGAAAAAAAGGAAATCAAATTTTAATAGAAAAAATAAATATTTTCATTGGTACTTACAAGAAACTAGGTGGTGTTACAGAACGTTCACGTTCTCTTCTTGTATTGCGATCGTTCGAACGACTATTATCGTTATTATCGCGATCTCGGTCGCGATCACGTTCTCTATCGCGTGGAGGTGATCGTCGCGGCGAACGACTTCTTTGTCGGTTGTAGCGATTATTACGTCCTCTATCATTACCTCCACCGGCGCCACGATTACTTTGTGATCGCTGTGGTAGAGGAGAATGTGAGCGTGAACGTGATTTTGATTTATAAGGTGAGCGAGATCGACTGCGACTTTTCGATCTAATTTAAAAAGCATTTATTAGAAGTTGTTTAAAAAATATAAACAAAACATTTGGAAATACCCACCTATAACATCTCTTGTTGACCTTCTTCGGCACTGGCTTAGCCATAATAATGGGCGAGGGTGAACGCGACTTTTCACGCACTCCATTAGCAATATCTTCTTCCTTTTGTTTTCTGGCCGCATTTTTAACTTTGTAATATTCATATAGACCAAGTTTTTCCCAGCCCTCACTGCAAGAGTAACAGGTAGATATTAATTTATGTCTATAATTATGAAAACATTTGAACACTTACTTATCTCTCGGCCTGTCGTGTGTGGGAAGAGCATAGAAAGCTGCCAAAGCATTCGTTAAACGTTCATTTTGTGGTGTTGGTGGTGGCAAACGTATATCGACAGGATCCAAGGGCTTATAACGGTAATCTTCGAGTCTAATTAAAGGCACCATTAGACCAGCGGGTAAATCGTAATAAGCAGCAGAAGGTAATTGCTCAGCTTCAGTTTCTAACTGCAGACTAGGTGGTGGTGGTATACTCTCATCTTCATTGTCCATAACACCAGCAGAAGATATTTTTGCTTGTTGATCGTAGGCTAAAAGTTGTTGCTGCTGTTGTTGTTGCTGCTGCTGCTGCTGAACTAATTGTAATGCTGCATTGACATTTAACAAATCCACATTTAAATTGTTGACATTACCCAGCAGATCACCACCAGGCGTTAATAAATTCGGAGGAGGATTATTAAGATTTTGATTGACTGGAATGTTACTGTTCATATGAGCAAATGGTGCTTGTTGCATTAAAGCAGGCATTTGAGTAACAGGACCAATATTGGCATTACCACTCATAAAACCTGGTGGTGGTTTCGACAAGTCGGGTATAAAGAAATTATTGTTTTGTTGTTGACCACCCTGTTGATTACCATAACGATGATCATTATCATCCATTACAGGCATGGCGACTTTCTGAGCCATTAAAGAGGGTATATTCTTAACAAGTTGCTGTGGTACTTGCTGTGGTTGCTGATGTTGTGATTGTTGTTGCTGCTGCTGTTGTTGTTGGCCCACTGATGTTGGTGGCATGACAGAAGTATTTGGCATAACTGCAGCCAACATTTGCTGTTCTAATTGTTGTTTCTGCTGTTCTAACTGGGTTATTTGTTGGGTGGCATGTTGTATAAAAATTTTATGTTGTTTTTGATAGCTGCAATAAATTTTTTAGCACAAATACGGAATATTAATTACGTTCCAAATTATTCTACAATTTTAAATATATAAAAATTGGTTTATCCATCATACTTATCCAATTGTGCCTTAACGGCCTGCGTAAATTTAGCTGTAACTTCATGATGTAAATTTTGTAAATTTGTTTTGTATTCATGCATTGAAGAATCGGGAGATTGTAATTTCGATATAACACATGCATCGAAAAATTTTGCTTTCGATTCCCATAGTGATAGGAGTTTTGTCAGTTTTGCTCTTTGTTCGGTAGTGGCGACTAGAAAAGTATACATTTTGAATTACAGTTATATTAAGAGATTTTATTATATTAATAGCAAATAGTAGGAGTCCCACCGAAAGCGAAATTTTCAGTTTAAAAATAATCCAAACACTTATACACACATTCTATAGAAAACATTGTTATATGATCGAGTTTGGTATAAGCTTTTTTTTAGAAGAACTGTTATAAATATTTTTTTATAGAAAAACTGCTATACATTTTTCTTTATCTGTTTTTTCTATAAAAAAGGTTTTACATAAATGTTTCTGTAGAAAAACTGTTATACACAATTTTTTTCAATAGAAATTACTGTTATACACACAGCTTTTTATAGAAAGACTGTTATATACACACATTTTCCATAGAAAAAACTGTTATACACAAATTTTCTACGGGAAAAACACAATTTTTATACAGAAAAAGCTGTTCTATACACATTTTTCTACAGGAAAAACTGTTGTACAGAATTTTTTCAGGAAAAACTGTTATACACACATTTTTCCACAGAGAAAGCTGTTATACACACATTTTTCATAAAAAAAAAGCTGTTATACACACATTTTTCATAAAAAAAAGCTGTTATACACACATTTTTCATAAAAAAAAACAGTTATAAACACATTTTTCCACAGAAGAAACTGTTATACACACATTTTTGTATAAAAAAAGCTATTATACACACATTTTTCTGTAAAAAAAAACTGTTATACACAAATTTATCTAAATTTTTTCTATAAAAAACTGTTATACACACATTTTCTGTAGAAAAAACTGTTATACACAAATTTTTATATAGAAATAACTGTTATAAAAAATTTTCATAAAAAGTTATACAAAAATTTTTTTATAGAACAAAAAAAAAGCTGTCATACACATTTTTCTATAGAAAATTCTGTTCTGAACATTTTTCTATAGAAAAAACTGTTATACACAATGTCTTTTTAGGAATTAGGAGTACAGAGATAAGTCTTTGGATGTATATAACTTCAATATTTAAATAAGTTTCGACTTTTACGATAGGAAATTAAAATAAAATAAACTTACTTAAATCTGCACTGCAAAACATGGGTATAACAACATTTTCCAGGCTGTTTTTCAAATCATTTGCATTTTTCCGAACACTGTAAAAATATGTAATTAATATTTTTCTTTTTTTTATAAAGAAATATCAAGACAATATATTTTCCCAAATTTTTACCAAATTAACTTTATAATTTACTCTGTCTATCTATCAGTGCTTAATTCCCTAAATTTTATTCTTAATTTTTAAATCGATCATATTTTCTGTATTGTATTTTTTTTATTTTGAAAAAAATCATATTTCGACATCTTCGGGATATAATTTTCAAATATCTTTATATCCACATTTAATATTACAAAATTTAAAATTTTGACTATTATTATTATAATCCCATCCCAATTTACACTTTAACAAATTCCCAAAATAAATAAAAAAATATGGTTTAAAAACAAGCAAGCCTAAACCTACTTAAACATATTTTTTTAATATACACATAATAAATATTAAATTAAAACTTACCAATGGTGTAGAATATCATTAATTAAATAAATAAGATGTAATTTCTGTTGAAATGTTGTACCATCCATCAAAGCCCTAAAAATAAATTAATAAACGATATTTGTTTTTTTCTTTTTGTTGTGCATTTTTCGATATACACTATAAGAGTTGTGTTTGAATGGTTGAATATTCATTCGTTAAGGTCTTGTAGTAATGGTCTTATATTTTTCTTTAGTCCGTCTTTCCTTGATATTAGGTCATTTTTAAGTCTGTTAAGTCATACCACAACTCCAATTTAAAAACAAATATATGTATGTATGTAACCAAACAAAAGTCGTTGACAGGATTCCAGGACCAAATATTTTGAGAATAAGTCAATCAATCAATCAATACTCATCATGTTTGGTAAAAAGAGTTAAATACCATTAATAACATTTGTGTAAAAAGGTTGTCATTAAATATATATATATAAAATACAAATAAAATGTTATCAAAAAAGAAATTGGAACTTAAACTTATAAACAGACGCATACTTTTTTAAAAGATATTGTAAAACGACATTGTTTTTAGCGCTGTCGGATGAGTGCTGTAATATCCAGTTTTTGCCTAAAATTGCAACATTAAATATATTATTTTATTTGCTAAACAATGAAGTTTTTATTTAAATTATTTTGTTTTTTTTTTTAAGATTTATTTAAAAATAATATAAATTTAAAGAAAATCCAAATGATTTTCAGCAATTTTTCAGTAATAGAATAATAGAAAAGTTTTTCTAACTGATTTTTTAGTTTGATTGAAATGGTGTTTTATATTTACCTTGTGAAATACTATCCTTGGTGCAGGCATCAATTATGGGCTGTAGAATACCATCGAATTCATTTAATGAAATATTTAGTTCATCAGCTTTCTTATCTAATTGTGTGTTTTGTGCATCCTCTATAGCTTCTTCAATTTGCTTTTTTTGTTGTGCCATCAGTGCCTAAATGTCCCATGGTATATTTATATTTTATATAGTATTTTTTTATGTGGTTTTTGTATGCAGTAGCAATTGGTTTTTTGGAAATATATTTATTCAACACAATGATTGTGTTTTTTTGGTCAGTCAGAGAACATATATAATTTTTAATGTTTATTATTTATATTTTGTTTTTGGTTTTTTGGTAATTATATGGTTTCGTATGTATTTTGTAGCAGAGATTATTTGAATTTGGGATTTTTTTCGAGTTTTGTTTTTTTTTATAAAAAATATACAAGTAAAGTAAAATTTTAAATGTAGACATTAAAAATGAGATTGTAAGTAAAATAATAAATAAAAAATATACATAATAAATAGTAATTAAACAAATGTTATAAAGTTTAAAGAAAAAACTTCCCGTTGTCAAAACTGAAAAAGCCTAAGCTTAAACAGAAATCACAATAATTTGATCATTGGAGTAAATATTATCAATTCACTAGGACTCAAGATAGACAAGGCCATATTGCATATTGCGGAAGTGAATTTAAAAGAATGTAAGAAATGTTTTTGTAAAATTTCAAAACATTTTGAAATATTTTTGTGAATGTACAGCAAAACTCCATTCTCTCCATTATTAGTAAACATTTTAATAAAATATTTCAGAACAAAATTTCTAAGGGATTGAGTGACTGAGTACGAATCGGGTGTGAGCATTTCACCAGGTATCGTATCCCAAAATTTTGATATTGATATCTCGAAAATCTTCTGAGGCCAGATTCGCATTTAGCGATCATCCGTTAGCAATTAATTGAAAATTAATTAGCCTGTATAGTCGTAAATTAAAGTATTTCATTTTAATCGAACTATTTCAATTTAATAATAATTGGTCATGGTTTAGAATCCTGTCCTGAGAGAGAAATATGTTTATTCTTTTCTTTTTGCAATGTTATTTTTTAAAACAAAAACAAGTTGTTTTTAAGACATCAGCAGAATGGAATACATATTCGGGCCAGCTAAGTAAAAGCCATATTTTTTTATATATCTTGAACAAATAATAAGTTTTCTAGAGATGTATATATCAAATGAAAGGTTTCCGAAATAGCTTTCTTCTGATATAGATATTGCATTATTTTCAGCAAACTTCGCTAAATTTTCAACCTTTAAACACAATCTGTCATAGGGCAAGACTTGGTATATCAAAGCAAAAAAAATCCCTTCTTCTCATTAAAACCCGCCCGGCAAAAATATAAATGCAGTAAAATATTAGTACCTAACTTCTTAAAGCGAATATTAATGATAATAGCTTTCATATGAAAAGGGTTTTTTTTTTAAAGAAATTTTTAAATAAAAATTTACCGTATGTTGTGCTGTTAGATTCGCTTCTGATTGGCGGATTTGTTCACGCAAGGTATTTTGCTGCATATTTAAAGCTTCTATTTGTGCTGTATAATTAATGGCTACAGATTGACTATTGCCATTAGCGGCTGGTGATTGTGAGGAGTTATTGCTAAGAGCTGAGGCATTTGCATTCCATAGTTGAAGATTGGGAGGCGGTTGGTTAAGACTAAATGAATTATTTGTGTCATTTTGACCGATTGGTGGTGGTTGTTGCATTTGACCAGCAGCCGGGTGATGCAACATATTCGGTGGTGGTCCTTGGGTAAAATGTTGTGTAGGTGTATTAGCAATACCAGATGATTGTTTTAAATCTTTAAACAATAAAAACAAACAAATAATTTCAATTATTTATATTTTACAAAAATTTCACTTACAATTTTGTTCCGCAGCCACACGATATTGATAGTAGGCCGCATGTTCCCCACCATAGAGAAACTCAAATTTGGGATTATTTTGTTGTTTTTGTTTTGTGATCATTTCAAACTCTGGTCCATTGCGTGCCACAAATTCGGCCAGTTTATCAATAATATTACGCAGACTAACATCTGCATTAAAAAAAGTGGGAAAAGAAAAATTAAATTAAGAACTGTCTGTATCCATAAGAATCTATAGGCCTTTCTGCCGGGGCGTTCATTAGCCATTTTTTAAATTCATTTTATTTGCATAAAAATTGAGTTTCTTTTAAAATATTTACCTCTAGGAGGTGGCGGTCCGTCCATTTTATACCATTTGCTATTTTATGCTTATTTTTACAATATTTTTGTTATAATATTTGCAACTTTCTTAAAAAATTCTTAAACGACGTGCTAAAAAAATTTTTACTTTGTAAGCTGTCAAAAGTGGAAAATTTTCAGGACGCCATTTGTTAAAGCAGAGTTGCAATAATATGTAGTTATGGAAAAAAACGTGTACGTTTTTTAAGTAAAACGGTTTGATAATTTGAAATAAGTAAAGACCTAGATCCCTATACCATCTTGCATTTTAATAATTTTTTCGAGGGGTGATAGCTCTTTTAATTTTAAGTTCATGAGTGTAAACATTTTTTTGTGCGTTCTTTAGAATTATAAGACATCAAAGTTGTATGTACTTCTTACATATAAAACAGAAAAATTTGGATTTCCAGAAAAGCTATTATTAGCCCCAAACAATAAACAATATTACCACCATACAAATTAAAGTGTTTAGGTTTGTTTTGAAAATAGGATATAAATAAAAATTATTTAAACAATTTGAATTAACAATGGAAAATATAAACAGATTTTGTACGAGTCCTCTGTTTCGGTCTATCAGAAACGTTTTTTGATAATTTCACATAAAATAGTACTTTTAAAATGCCACTCTGTGTACCGGCATTAAATGTCAAAAAAATTGGTTTCGGCTTCGAATCAATTGTTAGTTGACGGCGATAGTAAACAAAATTTAACTACGGCCTAATATAGCCGGCTTTAAAATTAACAACGTTTCTTTCTGCTGGCCTGCTTTGACGTTATTTTAAATGTAAACAAACAATTTTCAGATTTATTGTTGACGTTTACATTCACTTTAATTAGTATCATAAAGTACAATAGTATTGCTAAATTACAGTTCGATAAGAATTCGCTGGGTATACAAAAATGTTAGAATAGTGTTTTATTGCGTAAACTTAAATAGAAACCACCTCCAAAAACCCCCAGTACCCCAAATAACTTTTGTGACAATGAGTAAAAATAGTGTTATACAAATAAACAGTTATAAGAATGGTGAATCTGGATCTTCAGCAGGAGCGCAATTACAGCGCAAAAATTCCACAACTGATAACACAGAACCACCGGAAATGAGGATATTATGTTTCGAACTAACACACTATAATAAAACTACGCAATTTCTGTTAAGTTGTGCTGGGGTATTCGTTTTGTATTTATTGTATGGCTATTTGCAAGAGTTAATATTTACCGAAGAGGGTTTCAAGTCCTATGGTTGGTTTTTAACCCTCATACAATTCGGTTACTATATATGTTTTGGTTTGTTGGAGCGTAACTTAGAGGCTAAACGTAGTGGTGTAGCAGCATTGCAAAGGAATATACCAATGAATACTTATGTCATTTTGGCAGCTTTAACTTTAGGCACCATGGGTTTGTCGAACTCTAGTTTGGGGTTTTTAAACTATCCCACTCAAGTGATATTCAAATGTTGCAAATTAATTCCTGTAATGGTGGGTAGTATACTTATACAAGGCAAACGCTATGGTCCTTTGGATTTTGCGGCCGCACTGGCCATGTGTGTGGGTTTGGCCTGGTTTACTTTGGCCGATTCTCAAATATCACCAAATTTCAATGCTATGGGTGTCGCCATGATCTCGGGTGCTCTATTATGTGATGCTGCCATTGGTAATGTTCAGGAAAAGGCCATGCGTGATTATCGTGCTCCCAGCAGTGAGGTGGTTTTATTTTCCTATGGTTTGGGTTTTGTTTATCTGTTTGTCATAATGATGGTGACGGGCAACTTCTTTAGTGGTTTTGCTTTTTGTCTAGAGGTAAGTATTATACATTTTAATCATAATTTTCTTTTCTAATTTGTAAACTTTTTATTCCAGCATCCTCGTGAATCTTTTGGTTATGGTTTTTTCTTTAGTCTTTCCGGTTATCTGGGTATACATTTTGTTTTGGCTTTGGTTAAGAGCAGTGGAGCGCCTGTAGCTGCTACAGTAACTACAGCACGTAAAGCTGTTACCATAGCCATTTCCTTTGTGTTCTTTAGCAAACCCTTTACCATACAGTAAGTTTTTTTTTTTTTTTGAACTTATAAACTATTCAAACTAAATTGTTTTATTTTTACATTTTAGATATCTATGGTCTGGTTTGGTGGTAGTTTTAGGCATATATCTTAATGTTTATAGTAAAAAACATAAATTAACCTTTAATGATTTGCAGCATAAAGTTAAACAGTCTCTTTATATGCTGGGTAAAACAACGAACTCACGCAAATTTTTAGTAGAAGTTTAAGTTTGTTAAAAAAGTAAGTACGTAGTAATTCTAGTTTTATTTAAAGACTCAAATTTTTTGTAATTTAAAGAAAACACAAAATATTCATTTACATACTCTATACTCAGCTTTAAATAAAATAGCAGTTTATTGTAATATTCGTATTGGTGTTTTATTAATTTATTTCAAATTCCAATACACGTTTTATCATATCTTGTCTTTCTTTCGCGGATTCAATTTGTCCCACCATACAATCCAGGAATTTCTGTTGATGTTTTATAATAAATTTATTGCACTGCATGATTGTAGCTCCCGTATATATAGTTCGAAATTTAGCTCGAGTTTCACCGATCTAAATGAAAGAAATTTATTTATTTTTATTTATTCTAAGTTTGGGAAAATATATTTTTGATGAAAATGTGAAGTGATCGTAAATTTCGCCTCTAGCTCTTTCTCTGTGACAGATTCATCTTAATCAGATGATCTATTTGTCATAAAGGAGTGAAACGCTCCTTCAACAAGTGGCGGAAAAGAAAAATTACAAACGCATTGACCGACTTATGTACATACACACATACATAAAGCACTATCATTCCGGAGAAGTCGTAAATATATTCTACTTACCACTGTTATTAAAGGTAATATGCTGGTGACAAATTTATGCGAATAATGAGAACAACGTATTATAGCAATTTTAGTCCTTTCATTGCAATATTTAACACGAAATCCATGTTCCAATAAGCCAGCCCCATAGACACCATAAAACTTTTGGACATGTGACATTATACATTTGGAAAGAATGTGATCTTTTAGGTGTAAAACTTTGGTTTGTGCATTGTGTGGTATAATTTGTACAACAACATAACTATAAGTAAATAAATTTGATAGAAATTAACATTTTAATATAACAATTTCACACAAATTACCGATTTTTTATGCGCACCATAATAAAAACAAATTTAAAGAAATGTAAACAATGCAACGTGTATTTTAATTTGTTTTACTTCTTCTTATTCTCTTTTTTGTTGTAAACAAAAAAAAAACTCTCATCAAAACAAAAAACAGCTGCTTAATTTTTATCTCATGCTATAATCAAGGCGAATTATTATAAGGTGGTGTAATTTATTCAGCTGATTTCTTATTGAAGCTGAAGTTCTTATTGCACCTAGTCATGGTATACTTAACAAGGTACCAGCACTTGAGAGCAAACGCACGATTGTCAAATTTTTTTATATGGAGTTTGACAAACGTGCGGTTTAAGCCTTTGCACAGGTCTATGTATAAAAAATTGTAAACAATGATCAGCTCGGCAGGTGATGTCACCTTGTATTCTGTACACCCTGCACCCTGTCAAGGTTTGTTATTGTTTGATCTTTATATTAAAGGTTTTCGTTAAAACAAAGAAAAACTTATGTAGTATTTTGAATAATTTATGTAAAATTGTTTCAACATCTGTGCAAATGAAAAAACAATATACATGTAAAATTTTGTTGTTGCCGAACTACCACCACCATATATGAATTCACCTTGATTCAACAGTTCTTTTTGTAATTTGGAAACAACAAAAATGCAGGCTTCTTCATTGGACAAGAAACTACAAGGATTTCAACTAATAGCACAGGAAAAACTGCAAACTATTTTATGTTCTATACCTGGCAAAAAAGATTTAATTATCGAATCAGCCCTTATAAAACCCTTGGAACATATTTGTGCAGCTTCTTGGCTAAAGTGAGTCATAAGAAAATGAATCGAAATATTTCAATAATTTTAATAATTAATTAAATATTTAGACTTAAAGGTATCCAACGTATATTCAAATTAAATCCTGACAATGCCATCACTCGCACCTCTCCAGATCAAGTTCAACTGTATATGATACGCAGTGATTTGTTCACGTTTTAGTCGTGTACTGCAACAAATCAAGTTGATTTGTAAATCTCAGACGTCATCGTCATCATGGTTAGAAGACACACATTTTAAATTTTTTCATATAATATGTGTTCCATCGTGCTTTTGCTATTTCACTCAAATACTGGAAAAGGAAGGTTTGTTTGGCGTTGTAGGTTTGCATCGTTATAATTGGGATGTCATACATTGGGATGAGGGGGGGTGGGGAGGGAAAGGCCAAAGGGAAGGGGGAGGGAGGGGGAAGCGAGCGAGCGAGCGAGCGAGCGAGCGAGCGAGCGAGCGAGCGAGCGAGCGAGCGAGCGAGCGAGCGAGCGAGCGAGCGAGCGAGCGAGCGAGCGAGCGAGCGAGCGAGCGAGCGAGCGAGCGAGCGAGCGAGCGAGCGAGCGAGCGAGCGAGCGAGCGAGCGAGCGAGCGAGCGAGCGAGCGAGCGAGCGGGCGAGCGAGCGAGCGAGCGAGCGAGCGAGCGAGCGAGCGAGCGAGCGAGCGAGCGAGCGAGCGAGCGAGCGAGCGAGCCAGCCAGCGAGCGAGAGCGAGCGAGCGAGCGAGCGAGCGAGCGAGCGAGCGAGCGAGCGAGCGAGCGAGCGAGCGAGCGAGCGAGCGAGCGAGCGAGCGAGCGAGCGAGCGAGCGAGCGAGCGAGCGAGCGAGCGAGCGAGCGAGCGAGCGAGCGAGCGAGCGAGCGAGCGAGCGAGCGAGCGAGCGAGCGAGCGAGCGAGCGAGCGAGCGAGCGAGCGAGCGAGCGAGCGAGCGAGCGAGCGAGCTAGCGAGCGAGCCTAGCGAGCGAGCGAGCGAGCGAGCGAGCGAGCGAGCGAGCGAGCGAGCGAGCGAGCGAGCGAGCGAGCGAGCGAGCGAGCGAGCGAGCGAGCGAGCGAGCGAGCGAGCGAGCGAGCGAGCGAGCGAGCGATCGAGCGAAGCGGAGCGAGCGAGCTATCTATCATCTATCTATCTATCTATCTATCTATCTATCTATCTATCTATATATCTATCTCTCTATCTATCTATCTATCTATCTATCTGTCTATCTATCTATCTATCTATCTACTATCTATCTATCTATCTATCTATCTATCTATCTATCTATCTATCTAATAATTAGAATACTTCACTTTATCTTTAAGGTATTTTTCTACAGGCTTATATGAGAAATGACAGCTCTTTGCTACCTGCCATAGCTCACTCGCTAAGAGTCTTACAAATTTTATGCGGCCGCCCCGACTTACACTCACCTTTGGTGAACATTCTGAAAATATTGTTAAAATGCTAAATAAACTTGGGCCTTTACCAAAAA
>NW_023996031.1:0-17500 GCF_015586225.1 Lucilia sericata | reverse complement strand
AAAAGAAATGGAAAAAATAAACAAAACTTTCTTTTAGGCATATCTATAGCTATCTGAATAGATTACTAAAAAATATGGCCAAGGAACGGGGCCTGGATGATGTGTGTTATATGACTAAAGATTTGCATGTTTGGCCAGATTTCCATGGCAATCGTTCTCCCATAGCTAATCCCAATTTAAAAGGAATGGTATGGCTTTTAAATATTCTGCTGCGGATTTAACTAATTAAAATATTATGTTTTAGATTTCCGGTCTCAATATGAATGTAGATGAGGAATCTTTGGCTGTTTTATATTTAGCTTTTGTACAAGCTTTAGCGGTAAGCAATTTGATAACGAATTACCTCTGTAGCAATAATAATGTTAGTAAATCCTTATAGTACGGTACCCGACACATCATTGATAATTTGCTCAAACATCAACGAGTGCCCTTCCACACTTTACTTTTCTGTGGTGGCTTATCTAAAAATGCTCTTTATGTACAATGTCATGCGGATATTTGCCAATTGCCAGCTTTAATACCCGATGAACAGGAAATGGTTTTAGTGGGATCTGCTATGTTGGGTGCTTGTGCTGCTAAAGTTTATGAAAATTTAGAATCTGCTTCGGCTGCTATGGGTGGTACGGGTAAATTGATTATACCACAATTTGGCACTAAAGATTTTCACGAACGTAAATATCTAGTTTTCTTGGAAATGTTAAAGGACCAATATAAATACAAGGATATGATGTAAGAAATCTTCTTAGCTCAAATAAATCTTGAAAGCATTTAATAATATGTTTAGAAATTCAGTTAATTTTGATTAAACTTACGTAGTTTGGTTAGTTGTTTATTCGTTTTGATTTTGGTTTCATTTGTTCTTTTTTATATATTGTATGTACATGATAAAATAAATTAAATTGTTTTTTGCATTTTTCTTTGTGTTGTTGGGTAGAGGAGGAGGGCGAAAGCTGGAGATTTAATTTTCAAATTAAGCTGCAGTTGATCCTGCTGCAACATTACGATATGAAGGCAGCAGCGCGTGTATTAATTTTACCACGACAAACTGGACAAGTCATTTTGATTTTCTCCGAACAATCTTCACAAATACAAACATGACCACAGGGTAGAATAATGACCTGTAAAGAAGATAAAAAAAACAGTTTTTTCTATACAAACTTTTTTGTATAATTTTGTGTATAATATATATATGTGTATATACATATGTGTATATATAATATTTTTATATTAGAATTTTTAATAAAAAAAAACAAAAAACTCACCTCTTTGGGATTAATATTGCACACCACACACAATTGATCAGGCGTCAAATTAACCGGACGCGATTTAGCTCTCCTCTCTTTACGTTCCTTTTCCAATGTTTCTCTTATACGTCTCTCATCACGTTCCTGCTTCTTTTTCATATAAATCTTTCGTACAATTATAGTGATCAATACTGCCGATATCGAACCACAAACGAATATTTTAAATAGCATAGAATTTTTAGCCTCTTCAAATTTCTTAATTAGCGTTGATTTGGTTGATGTAGTCAAAAAGAGAGGTCCCAAGGGTGAGGGCTGCAAACGCAACGTTTTACCATCTAGCTCGAGTTCACCAACAGCTGTTATAAAACTACCATCCCTTAGAACTTCTTCAGTTGTTTGTAGACCTTTTTGACGTATACCCGAAAAGAAGCCAAATATGTGATCGAAAAATGAGAGGGAGGAGGGTTCATAATTATCATAGACTACATCCATATCGAGTACTGCGGCGGATAGGGCGTCGACTACCTCAACGCCAGAACCATTATTGGTTAACTCGAAGGGCATTTCGTTGGAGGAGACATGTATGAGTTTACGTTGTTCTGACCAAAAGCCGGCAAAGCCTCGGGCAACACGATGTTCGCTGTAAAGATTTTTTAAGCAGAATTTTATTTTATACATTTTATTTATTATTTACCTTAATTTTATCACTTGCAATACACCCGTCACTGATGGAGACATAACACTACGCATTGGTACACCAATGGGTGTTACGGTACCACGTACCACTGCATATGGTACTTTTTTATCTTTTTGTCTAGCCACAAAATCCTTTAAATCATTATCTATAGATAGTTGAGGTGCTGTCTGCAATGTAAAATTAACAATAATGTCTTTAGGAACTTAGAACGTCTTTAAAAATCTTTTAGCTGAATCGATTTTGTATTAGTTAAAGATCACTATTTCACTATTCGAATATACAGTTGTATGAAAGCCACAGAAACATTTCAAAAATTATTGAAATCATTTAGCTGAGTTTTTCTATTTTATTTTGTTCTTTGATTGTTGCCGTATAAATTATATTTTATTGGTGAAAAATAAACATGAATGTAGATAGTATACAATACTTGCTTCACAATATGGAATTTAGAACATTCCTTTCTATTGTATGCCTGCTACTTTCATCTAGTCGAATCATTTACAATCATCAATAAGGAAAGTTAAAATTTAGGGATATTTTAATTATTACTAATGTTACTTATTGAACTCAGGCTTCTTAGCGGAACATTGTGTTTTCGTTATGTTGCTGTGGAACCCCATTTGGGAGCCCATGGCATGTAAGATTTTAGAATAATCATGTTCACTTACCTTTAGCAATTTAACACTTTTTTTGTAGCTAACATATTCCTTAACACATAAACCTAAAATTAGTAAATCTACACCCAATGCAATGCCTTCGTGTATAAATTCCATTTTTTCAATGAAATCTCTTCAAAATCTTTACTATTTTAGTGAAATTTTAATAAATTAAGTAACTATACGAAAAAATATTCTTTTTTTTCGCAAGTTACGGTTTCAAAATAATAAAAAACAGCTGACAGCTTGACATTTATTAAAGGGTGTTGATAATGAAGCAATTTTCTTAAATAATCAGCATTTTTGTTAGCTTTTTAAAAACTCTTCTTAATGCTATGTTTCCACTGAGGCGTTTTGAGCAAATCTAGTTGATTTGGAATCATGTAGATTTCCCATACATTTTTGACACATCCAAATCTAGTTATGCTATGTTTCCACTGAGGCGTTTTGAGCAAATCTAGTGGATTTGGGCAAAACTAGTTGAAATCATGTAGATTTGCCATACATTTTTGACAAATCCAAATCTACTCAATCTACTAGATTTAATTTAAAACATGTCGAAAATATATTTCTTCGAACAAGATTTGCTAATACAACACTGCGTTGTGTCTAGGATAAGCAAAATTGCAATGAAAATTACAAAATACTACAATTCAGCAAGTAAATTCTAAATCCTCTGCACAAAAATATAATTTTGTAAATACTTTAAAATTTTTTTGGAGTGGTTCCATGGCTTACATACAATTTCCATTCAAATATTGCCATTGAACCAGTGAAAAATAAATTCTGCAAAAAAATTCTAAGACGTTCATAGTTTCCTAAAATCACCTCGACTTTCTATAGAAAATGATTTGAAGAATTTTGTGTCTGGATAGTTATAATCAGTTATTCCTAATTGATTGTAATTATAATTTATAAATACCCTTCTTACGAAGATGCAGGGTTATTGCACATGAAAATCGCTAAAATGTTAAAAATGTAACATTGATTGTGTTTACTTTTCTCTTATGTTAATTTGACAGCTATAAACGTCATAAAGAGAAACGTGCTTGTTTACGTTTGATTATTTTTATTTATAGTGATAAAACTTGCAACAATTTGTTGATTTTCCTTTAAAAGAAAACAAAATAATAATACATTTTAATTTCATTTAACTAAACAAAATATGTCGGACGATAGTGAGCAACTGAATAGTGATATGAAACCCAAATACGAAAAATTAGGCGGTTATGATTTCTACCACAAAGTATTGCATTCACCCAAATTTGTTGTGGCACCAATGGTGGATCAAAGTGAACTAGCTTGGCGTATGTTATGTCGCAAATATAAAGCTGAATTATGCTATTCACCCATGTTCCACAGTAATCTCTTTGCCAATGATCCTAAATACCGTAAAGATGCCTTGCAAACTTGTGCCGAAGATCGTCCCTTGATAATACAATTTTGTGGTAATGATGCCAAAACACTACTGGAGGCAGCTGTACTGGCACAAGATTACTGTGATGCGGTTGATATAAATCTGGGTTGCCCTCAGGCCATAGCACGACGTGGTCATTATGGTTCATTTTTGCAGGATGAATGGCCGCTGTTGGAGGAAATTGTTAGAACGTTACATGTAAATCTAAAAGTGCCGGTAACCTGTAAAATACGCATATTTGAAGATCGTGATAAGACTATACGTTATGCTCAATTGTTGGAAAAAGCAGGATGTCAATTACTGACCGTACATGGCAGAACGAGAGAACAAAAGGGTCCCCTAACTGGGATAGCAGATTGGAGTTATATACGGGAGGTGCGCCAGCATATAAAAATACCTATGTTTGCTAATGGCAATATTCTATGTTTGGAAGATATAAAAAGATGTCTGCTGGAGACTGGTGTTGATGGCGTTATGACTGCCGAGGGTAATTTACATAATCCCGCCTTATTTTGTGGTATTTCACCTAAAACCTGGGAAATGGCTGAAGATTATCTAAACTATGTGGAGAAATATCCCTGTCCTATTTCCTACATCAGAGGTCATATGTTTAAGATATTCCATCATATCATGAATTTAAAACCCAATAGTGAACTTAGAGAGGAATTGGCAGTGGCCAATGATTTGCAAAAGTTTCGTGATGTGGTGCAAAAGATTAAAACAAAATATGAACCCTATCACGAGGGTCAAGAGGTGTATGAAATGGAAGAAGTGGATCCTAGTGTAATGCAACAGCCATTGGGTGCTAATTTGGCCTTACCTCCTTGGTTGTGTCAGCCCTATATAAGAGTGCCTCCAGAAATGCATAAACAAATTATCGCAGAAAAAGTACGTTTAGCTGAAGATCCCAATCGTGAGAAACGCCATTATTTTGACAACGACGGCCAGGAGATTTCACGTAAACGCATGAAGAAACTAAGAAGACGTATGCGTCGTCCTAATAAACCCGAAGGCAAACATGAACGTAATTTAGAAAACTGCGATCAATGCAATAATCCCATGGGTTTTAAGTGTGAATTTCGTCTTTGCCGTATTTGTTGTCGTGAAAAATGTTATACGGAAGATAACGATTGTCCCGGCCATGGCATACTCATAAAATCTAGACGTGCAAAGGCGAAATTATTTGAGGAATCCTCTAAAAATGATTCTGGTGTGGCAGATGAAGCTGATGAATCGGTAGAAAGTTTAAAGGAACAAGATGTTGTTAAAGCGGACATTAGTTAGTAGTATGTGATTTTCAAGTGTTTAAAATTTAGTTAATTTTGTAAAAAAAACACTTTATTTTAATGATACTAAAATGTTTAATATTATGTTGTAGTCATAATAATTATAATAAAATGATTTTATGTAAATACATTTATTTGTTGAAAATGTATTACAGCGAATAGTTAAAAATGTGGAAAAGTAATAAACAAGGATATAAATTAATATCAAAAAACCAATAAATTTTGAAATCATTGAACTAGAACTGAAATAGAACTGAACTAGAACTGAACTAGAACTGAACTAGAACTGAACTAGAACTGAACTAGAACTGAACTAGAACTGAACTAGAACTGAACTAGAACTGAACTAGAACTGAACTAGAACTGAACTAGAACTGAACTAGAACTGAACTAGAACTGAACTAGAACTGAACTAGAACTGAACTAGAACTGAACTAGAACTGAACTAGAACTGAACTAGAACTGAACTAGAACTGAACTAGAACTGAACTAGAACTGAACTAGAACTGAACTAGAACTGAACTAGAACTGAACTAGAACTGAACTAGAACTGAACTAGAACTGAACTGGAACTGAACTAGAATTGAACTAGAATTGAACTAGAACTGAACTAGAACTGAACTAGAACTGAACTAGAACTGAACTAGAACTGAACTAGAACTGAACTAGAACTGAACTAGAACTGAACTAGAACTGAACTAGAACTGAACTAGAACTGAACTGAACTAGAACTGAACTAGAACTGAACTAGAACTGAACTAGAACTGAACTAGAACTGAACTAGAACTGAACTAGAACTGAACTAGAACTGAACTAGAACTGAACTAGAACTGAACTAGAACTGAACTAGAACTGAACTAGAACTGAACTAGAACTGAACTAGAACTGAACTAGAACTGAACTAGAACTGAACTAGAACTGAACTAGAACTGAACTAGAACTGAACTAGAACTGAACTAGAACTGAACTAGAACTGAACTAGAACTGAACTAGAACTGAACTGGAACTGAACTTGAACTGAACTAGAAATGAACTGGTACTGTTTTAGAACTGAACTAATTATAATTAATTAATTATTTTCACAATATGTATTTTTCCTTATATTTTTTTCTCATTTACTGATTTTTCATTTGCTTTTTATATTTATTTTCTATTTTTCTCAGCTTTAGTTTTCACGTTTATTTATTTACTCATTATTTTAGCTCTTTTCATTAAAAGATCAACATTTTATTTCCTTTACTACATTTGAAAGCTTATTATTAAATTTTATTTTATTTCCTCATTTCCTTTACTACACTTATAAAAGCTTTTTCCTCTTCTTTGCTTCACACAAAACCTTTATTCTCGTTAACTGTTGCACTTAACACATTCCCCGCACATCCATACTTACATACTATTTATTAACAACAACGAATGGCCAAACTACATGATGTTACATGTTATTTTTTAACAATATTTTTACACAGAAATATTAACAAACATAAAAAATTTATATTTATGCAAAAATATTAACAATTAATTAATTAAAACCGGATTTATTAATTAATTAAACGACCACTAATCAACGAAAACAATCGTAATTATAGAAAACTAAAAGAGAAAAATGCAAGTAAAGATTCTGTTGCTGTTGTTGTTGTTGCTGCTGTCATTATTTGATTTGTACTAAATTGTATGCATATATGTACATGTATGTATGTAATGTGTTTATTGTAATTTTATTGTGTTGGGTGGTGGGGGAGAATATTTTAGAGTGCGTAAATAGATTAGGAGCACAATGTAAAAATTGACTTTAAAATAATCGACTTTTTGTGGAAAAAAGTCGAAGTCGCTTTTTTTTTTAACGAAATCGACAAGTCGCCTATCTTGTAAGAAAAAAAGTCAAAGAATCGAAAAAAGTCGATAAGTCGATAAAAATCGGAAAAAGTCGATGAGTTGAAAATATTAAAAAAATCGGAAAAAGTTCATAAATCGCAAGTCAAAATACAAAAAGTCGAAAAGTCGACTTTTTCTTTCAACCATAGAACCCTAGTATTAGGGTATTAGACTAGGTTTTTCACTCGGTTTAAAATCTGACATTTCTAAATGTTGATTTTCCGAATAACCCGGTAGTTTTACTTTGATAAAACCGAAAGATGAAGTAAAAATGTTCTTACAACTCGATTTTCCATCAAAATAAATTATGTAATTTTATCATTCTCACTTTTTTTCAAATTAACTACATATTTGCATTCGCCTTAATATATACCACAAGCAACACAAAATCTCAACCCTGTCATTATTCCTTTATTAACATTTTACTAAATATTTCCGATTTGACATTCACTAATAAATTTCCTTAACATCTTGCTCTTAATCTGTTTACGCATCTCTAACAGCAAAATAAAATAACAACAAACACATTACATACATATTTACATACAATCAAATAATGACAGCAGCAACAACAACAACAATAGCAATAGAAACATAACTTGCATTTTTCTCGTTTAGTTTTCTATAAATTTCGCAAGTGTTCGGTTGTTTGGTAATTAGTGGACGTTAAATTTATTGATAAATCCGGTTAAAAGTTAAGAAATTGTTAATATTTTTACATAAATATGAAATTTAAATGTTTGTTAATCCTTGTGTGTAAAAATATTGTTAAGAAGTAACTTGTAAATTAGTAAAAAACAGTGTAGCAAAGCTGTTAAAAAATGCAAAAGCCGATCGGTTTGTTGCTTTAGTTTGGCCATTCGTTGTTAATAAGTGTGAGTTGGTGTGCGGGCAGGGGGAGTGTGTTAAGTGCATTGGTTAGTTGGTTGGTTGGTTGGAAAGTGGTAAAAAAGGTTGTTAATGAGAAAAGAAAAGCTTTTATAAGTTTTGTAAAGAAAAATGAAGAAGTAAAATAATTTCAAATAAGTAAAAGCTTTCAATTATAGTAAAGGAAATGAGAAGGAAATCAAGTGTAGATCTTTGTAAGAAAAAAAGCTAAGAAATTAAAAAAGTTGTAAAAGTATATAAAAAAGCTTTGAAATAAAAGAGCAAAAATAAAAAAGTGAATAAAAAGCTAATTAAAAGTTTGTTGAAAAGAGGAATTAATATTGTTGGCAGAAATGAAACAAAAGTGTTAAATAAGGTGAGTGATTTTTTTTTTAATTTAATTATAATTCAAAAGATTTATAAGCGTTTCTGGTTAAGATTAATTAGAGAAAATTTTGTTCAAAATTAAAAGAAATTTACAGTCGAATAAATAGCAAACAAATTTCAATCAAAATGTTGGAAGTTTAGGATATACATACTTTTTTGCCAATAACCTCTAAAATGGTATTCGAAAGATGAAAATAATAAAATGCTAGGACTTCGATTCGTGGGCTTTCTAAAAGACATATTTAAGTATTGTATTTTTAAGAAAAATACAATGCCTTAATCTACATCTACATATATACATATAAAAACAAGTAAGAAAGTATAGTCGGGCGTGGCCGACCATATGATACCCTACACCAGTTATGAATATTAAATGTGATTTATTTTTCATAATATCGCATTTATCTTCAATATTCCCTTGTTCCGATACATTTAAACAATTTATGGATGAAAAACTAATTTTCTGAAAGAGGCTTTATATGGGGGCTAGGGGCAAATATGGACCAAGCCCGATAAAATTTTGTGAATATATTTATATTTACATAATATTTTATTGTGCTGAATTTCATCGCGATATTTGTGTTTATAAGTTAATTTGGGACATTCAAGTAATTTTCTGAAGGGGACTTTGTATGGGAGCCAGTGATGCCAGGAGATTTTTTTCAGAAATCCCTACGCTTATGAGAAAAAATCCCTTTTTTCCCTACACACACTTTTTATTTTCCCTACATTTTTCCCTACACTACTTTTTTCCATTTTTTTCAAAGTTTATCTTAAAAAAATACAAAAATAACATCAAAAACTAAAATATTAGCTCCGTTTTATAATATACATATATGTATGTATTTTTTTTTTTTAATTTTTAGGAATGAAATTTCTAGAATTTAAATTTTAATTTTTTTTTCTTTCAATTTTACATCATACAAATCTTCCAACCCTGACTCTTCAGTTAAGATTAAAAAAAAAACAATTGAAAGATTTATGGTAGTATATCGAATCGTGATAAAAATTTATTTTATGTGCCTCCAACAAAAAAATTTTCATAAAATAATTATTTTAAATAAGGTTTACTTTTGCGTTTACTTTTTGCGGTTTACTTTTATAAATTTTCAGAACATTAAATTCATTTTTTCAATCCTGAGTTACTGCATTAAGCCCCCGACTACTCTATCTATAAGGAGTCAGAATATATCGCCCTACAGGATTGGCATAATCCAAAAAGTCGTTTCAAAAAAAAGGATATGTATATTTAATGACATTTAACTATTTTTTTAATAACTTTTAAACAAATCAAGGGGTTTTAAAAATCCAGATTCAGATAGTTGAGGTTAATATGTTTCTCATCTAAATTGAAATTAAATTTTTAGTTGTCTAATATTCACAAAAACGTGGGTTTTAGTTTTTACGTTTACAAAAAATCGATTTCATATCGAAAATAATAGACATATTTGAAATTTCATAAATCTATATGAAAGATTTTAGTATGTCGCATGTTTTGAAGACCTTAGTTTAAGAAAGCCGAATTTTGGATTATGCCAGTCTTGTAGCGATATGTAGGCACATATATTGTAGAAATTACAAGCGGAATTTTTACTAACGATACACTTAAAACTGATTTCATTTTTAATTTAAAAGTTTAATACATGAAAGAGTATATTTTTAGTTGTTAAAAACTATGAAATTGAAAAATCCCTACAATTTGACAATAGTAAGAAATCTTTCCCTTTTTCCCTACACGTGAAATTTTTGAAAAAAATCCCTACAAAAAGGGAAAAATCCCTACACTTGGCATCACTGATGGGAGCTAGGGTCAAATGGGGCCCGATCTTTATGAAATTTGGCAGGGTTATCAAGACTTCTATAAAACTTAGTTATGCCGTTTATCGATATATCTGTATATTTAACATAATTATGAGCTCAGAAGCCCTTTTCGGGGGGTTCTGTTCTATGGGGGCTAGGTGAAATAATGGACCGATTTTAACCATTTTACATGGACAGCCAGCCAGCCAGACGGACGGACGGACGGACGGACATAGCTTAATCGACTCAGAAAACGATTCTAAGCCGATTGGTATACTTTAAGGTGGACGAATATTTTTATATGTTACAAACATCAGCACAAATCCAATATACCCTCCCCACTAAAGTGGTGTAGGGTATAATGAATGTGTGTTTGTTTGTATGTTTGAACGTTATAGACTACAAAACTGCTGAACCGATTTTCTTGAAATTTTCACAGCGTATTCCTGTATGTCTGGAATAGGTAATAGGGTACTTTTTATTTTGAAATTTTAAATGGGCGAGGTGCCACGCCCATATTAGAAAATATTAAATCCGTATATTTGAGATAATATAACATTTAGAGTCCTCAAATTTTGTCGGAGCCACTTTAGTGTCAATATGATTATTTAGGACAAAAAGTAGGCGGGCTAGCATTAGGGGGCGTGGCACCTCCCATATAAATTAAAAACAAAAATTCGTTTATCTTAGAAACAATTACAGTTAGAATCTTAAAATTTTGCACAAATAACTTTAACATCCATGTTAACATTTTGGGAAATAAATTGGCGGACTACCCATGAGGGTAGCGGCACCTCCCATATTAATTAAATGCAAAAATTCGTTTATCTGGGAAACTAATAGAACTAAATTCTTCAACATTTGCACTAAGAACTTAAATATTCGTCTGAACATTTTGGATGAAAAAGATCGGACTTCCATCTGGGGGGGGGGGGGGGGCTTGGAGCTTGGAATTAAATAGAAAAATTCGTATATCTGAGAAACTATTAGAGCTAGAATCTTAAAATTTTACTTGAAGAACTTTGACATTCATCTGAACAATTAGAGTATAACGGGCGGACTTTCAATGGGGGACTTGGTACCTCCCATATTAATTAAATACAAAATTTCGTTTATCTGGGAAACTAATAGAACTAGATTCTTCAAATTTTGCACAAATTAATTTAATATTCATCTAAACATTTTGAGAAAAAAGGGCGGGCTTTTATCTTGGGGGCTTGAAACCCCCACATGAATATACATAGTAGAAAAATTCTTATATCTGAGAAATTATTAGATGTAGAATCTTTAAATATTACATGAAGTACTTTGACATTAATGTGAACATTTAGGGAATAATTGGCGGACTTTAAATGGGGGACTTGGCACTTCCCATATTAATTAAATACAAAAATTCATTTATCTGGGAAACTAATAGAACTAGATTCTTCAAATTTTGCATAAATTACTTTAATATTCAACTGAACATTTTGGGGGAAAACGAGCGGATTTTCATAGGGGGGGGGGGCGTGGAGCCCCCATATGAATTAATTAGAAAAAATCGTATATCTTAGAAACTATTGGAGCTAGAATCTTCAAATTTTACTTGAAAAACTTTGACATTCATCTGAACAATTCGAGTATAACGGGCGGACTTTCAATGGCGAACTTGACAACTCCCATATGACTTAAATATAAAATTTCGTTTAACTGGAAAACTAATACAACTAGATTCTTCAAATTTTGCAGAAATTACTTCAATAATCATCTGAATATTTTGGAGGAAAAAGATCGGACTTTCATGAATGAAATAGAAAAATTGTATATCTGGAAACTACTAGAGCTAGAATCTTAAAATTTTACATAAAAAACTCTGACATTCATGTGAACATTTAGAGAATAACGGGCGAGCTTTCAATTGGGGGCTTGACACTACATAAATTAATTAAATACGAAATTTCGTATATCTTGGAAACTATTATATTATTCAAATTTTTCATAGATAGATAGAAATTGGCGAACTTTCAGTAATTTGCTTGGCATCGCTAATATGTAACATACTGTAAATCTAGAGAACTATTGCAGTTAGAATCTTCAAGTGGGTTTTTTATTTATACTGCTTTTAGGGTAGCAAAGCACACTGGGTAAAGCTTTATAACTTTGTAAATCACGATTAAAATGCAATTTCAATTTTTTAAATATTGATTAATTATTACTGAGTATTTAAAAAGCAAGTAATTAATTTGATAAGAGTTTGGTATCCAAAAAAATGCTATATTTTTAATATATAAACCACATATTAAACATAAAATGTTAACAGTTTCAAGTGGAAATCAAACAATATGAAAAACGGCATACTACCTCTCTTGGTAAGATTATAAATCTAAATATCCTTAAAATTTTAACTAATATAATTTTTTTTTAGCTTTTAGCTTCTTTAAAGGTTTCATGGGCCACGCAATATTCCCAGCTGATAGATGCTTTTAGTAGGGTGCAAAATCCCTGCGATGATATACGCAATGGTCAGTTTATTTGTCAGGATTGTGGTACATTAGCTTTTTGTTTGCAACAAGATGGTGAATGGACAACACTGACAGTAACCGAGTGCCAAACTGAACATAATTTGTATTGTGACGAGGAGGCTCGCGGTTGCATTTTCAAACATAAGTGCAAGGAGCCCAATAGAGGTCCTAAATTTGAATGTCAAAATGGTGGCATCTTTCCCGATCCCTATGATTGTAAATATTATCATGTGTGCGATAATAGTAATGAAGGTGAACGTTTTATATGTCCCAGTGGTACAGCCTATTCACCGGCCAGTAAAACTTGCTCTCTGACCCCAGAAACCGACATCTGTTTGAAACCCCAATATGAGTGTAATGAACTGGGACAAATGGGTGCTTGGCCAACAGATCCCAGCATTTATTATGTTTGTCATTCTACGAATGTGGACGAAAATGTAGTACGTTATCCGGCGTTGTATCGTTGTCGGAGCGGTTATGTTTTCGTTAACACCAAATGTATTCCCTATACATCGTCGACTGAAGCACCACCAACTGCACCAACTACTGTACCAGAAATTATGACATGTATACGTGGAAGTGGTATTATTCCTAATCCCTATGATTGTTATTCGTATTTTGTTTGTGTTAATGGTCTATTGGTTTCCACCACCTGTCCAACGGGCACTCATTATAACGATGACTCAAAGAGTTGTATTTTTGGAAAATGTAATATCTATTCATACGAAACGTTTACTCGTAAATCACGCTTTTATTTGTAATTCGAATCGAATTACATGTTTCGCGAATTATTATCTACTATCTATATCCAAATTATTGTATTAACCATATTAACCATGTGTATTAACCAACCATATTATACCGCAATAAATATTATAAAAAAATACCTTATTCAGTTTGAATTACCTTATGTCATGTTCACACGAAACAATTATTCTTTATTCACACTCTCATTCGTAATTCAATCAAGAACCGTATTACAAACAAAATTTTCTGACGCTTCATAAGCCCGCCAAATCTAAAAACCCAGAAAAAGATTGGGAAACAAAAGAGATTATCCCCATATGTAAGCCTAGTTTTTGTAAATCTAGAAATACAACTGAACTAAATAGAAACTGACGAAAGAAACCCCTTAATAATAACTCTATTTATAACTAAATGATGAAAATGATGATAAAAATGGAATTGGCATTTTTTAATCAATAATTTAGATTTTTAAACAGCAAGTAATTAATTTGATAAGAACTTAGTATCCAGAAAAAAAGTCGACAACTTAATATATAAACCACACATTAAACATAAAATACCAACAGTTTCATTTTGGGATTCAGACAAAATGAAAAACGGCATACTACCTCTCTTGGTAAGTTCAAAAAACCTAAATAGTTTCTTGTAAACATTTATGTTTATTTTTGTCTTCAGCTTTTAGTTTCATTAACACTCTCATGGGGTAAACAATATTCCGAGCTAATAGATCCTTTTAGTACGGTTCAAAATCCCTGCGATGATATACGCAATGGTCAGTTTATTTGTCAAGATTGTGGCACTTTAGCTTTTTGTTTGCAACAAGGTGGCGACTGGACCACACTAAAAGTAAGCGAGTGTCAAACTGAACATAATTTGTATTGTGACGAGGAGGCTCGTGGTTGTGTTTTCAAGCAGACCTGCAAAGAAAGCAGTAGAGGTCCTAAATTTGAATGTCAAAATTCAGGCATCTTTCCCGATCCCTATGATTGTAAATACTATCATGTATGCGATAATAAGAATGAAGGAGAACGTTTAATATGTCCCAGTGGTACAGCCTATTCACCAGCCAGCAAGACTTGTTCCCTAACCCCAGAAACTGACATTTGTTTGAAGCCACAGTATGAGTGTAAAGAACTGGGACAAATGGGTGCTTGGCCTACGGATTCTAGCATTTATTATGTGTGTCACGCTACAAATATGGGCGGCAATGTAGTACGTTATCCTGTATTGTATCGTTGTCAGAATGGTTATATTTTTGTTAACAACAAATGTGTTCCCTATATATCTTCGACTGTGGCACCACCACCTGCACCAACTGCTGTACCAGAAATTAAGACTTGTGTACGTGGTAGTGATTTAACTCCAAATCCCTATGATTGTTACTCGTATTTTGTTTGTGTTAACGGACTATTGGTTCCGAACGAATGTCCAGCGGGCACTCATTATAGCGATGATACAAAGAGTTGTGTTTTTGGAAAATGTTGATTTTATAATAAAATAAACGAGTTGAGTGTAATGACTCGAAATCTTTTAAGAGCAAATATATAATTGATTTAAATAAAAACATGATAGAGTCCCATATTCGGCTACGCCGAATATTCACCTATAGTCTAATTTTATATAAACACCTCGAATTAAATTTTCCCGATATTATCATTTGTTAATGAAGGAGCTATGATTAATTATGGACCCATCTAGGATTTAGTTGATATTAGATGTATATTTGCAAAATTTTGTAGTAATACCGATATTCTAGAGGGAATTATTAACAATAAATTAATATTCCGGAAGTATGTAAATTTATGTAGGAGCTATGTATATGTAATTATTAAGCCATGTTAATACCTGTACGAAAGAAAATACTTGTGAGAAAATTTGTTGCAATAGTTGGCATAGTTTCCTAAAAAAGCTAATCAAGAAGGAAAAAATGTTATATTTTCATGGGTCGTTTCGGAATTTTGCTCATATTTGAGTAATTTATAGGCCGATTATGCTGATTTTAAATAGTGATCTTCCCGAAATCTTGTCTTACACAATTATTAACGATTCGGATCTCGCAAACATCTGAAAACTGATTTCAGAATATATACGGGCATACAGACGGACGTGGCTAAATCGAGTATGTTATCTATAAGGACTCGGAACTGTATAAATTACAAACTAAATGACGAACAAATGTGAAGGATATAACCAAAACAGAAGTGAACAGAATTAGAACTAGAACAGAACTAGAACAGAACTAGAACAGAACTAGAACAGAACTAGAACAGAACTAGAACAGAACTAGAACAGAACGAGAACAGAACTAGAACAGAACTAGAACAGAACTAGAACAGAACTGAACTAGAACAGAACTAGAACAGAACTAGAACAGAACTGAACTAGAACAGAACTAGAACAGAACTAGAACAGAACTAGAACAGAACTAGAACAGAACTAGAACAGAACTAGAACAGAACTAGAACAGAACTAGAACAGAACTAGAACAGAACTAGAACAGAACTAGAACAGAACTAGAACAGAACTAGAACAGAACTAGAACAGAACTAGAACAGAACTAGAACAGAACTAGAACAGAACTAGAACAGAACAGAACTAGAACAGAACTAGAACAGAACTAGAACAGAACTAGAACAGAACTAGAACAGAACTAGAACAGAACTAGAACAGAACTAGAACAGAACTAGAACAGAACTAGAACAGAACTAGAACAGAACTAGAACAGAACTAGAACAGAACTAGAACAGAACTAGAACAGAACTAGAACAGAACTAGAACAGAACTAGAACAGAACTAGACAGAACTAGAACAGAACTAGAACAGAACTAGAACAGAACTAGAACAGAACTAGAACAGAACTAGAACAGAACTAGAACAGAACTAGAACAGAACTAGAACAGAACTAGAACAGAACTAGAACAGAACTAGAACAGAACTAGAACAGAACTAGAACAGAACTAGAACTAGAACAGAACTAGAACAGAACTAGAACAGAACTAGAACAGAAACTAGAACAGAACTAGAACAGAACTAGAACAGAACTAGAACAGAACTAGAACAGAACTAGAACAGAACTAGAACAGAACTAGAACAGAACTAGAACAGAACTAGAACAGAACTAGAACAGAACTAGAACAGAACTAGAACAGAACTAGAACAGAACTAGAACAGAACTAGAACAGAACTAGAACAGAACTAGAACAGAACTAGAACAGAACTAGAACAGAACTAGAACAGAACTAGAACAGAACTAGAACAGAACTAGAACAGAACTAGAACAGAACTAGAACAGAACTAGAACAGAACTAGAACAGAACTAGAACAGAACTAGAACAGAACTAGAACAGAACTAGAACAGAACTAGAACAGAACTAGAACAGAACTAGAACAGAACTAGAACAGAACTAGAACAGAACTAGAACAGAACTAGAACAGAACTAGAACAGAACTAGAACAGAACTAGAACAGAACTAGAACAGAACTAGAAACAGAACAGAACTAGAACAGAACTAGAACAGAACTAGAACAGAACTAGAACAGAACTAGAACAGAACTAGAACAGAACTAGAACAGAACTAGAACAGAACTAGAACAGAACTAGAACAGAACTAGAACAGAACTAGAACAGAACTAGAACAGAACTAGAACAGAACTAGAACAGAACTAGAACAGAACTAGAACAGAACTAGAACAGAACTAGAACAGAACTAGAACAGAACTAGAACAGAACTAGAACAGAACTAGAACAGAACTAGAAACAGAACTAGAACAGAACTAGAACAGAACTAGAACAGAACTAGAACAGAACTAGAACAGAACTAGAACAGAACTAGAACAGAACTAGAACAGAACTAGAACAGAACTAGAACAGAACTAGAACAGAACTAGAACAGAACTAAACAGAACTAGAACAGAACTAGAACAGAACTAGAACAGAACTAGAACAGAACTAGAACAGAACTAGAACAGAACTAGAACAGAACTAGAACAGAACTAGAACAGAACTAGAACAGAACAAACAGAACT